>NC_060281.1:38807075-38992145 GCF_021613505.1 Equus quagga
ATCTACAGCTTCCGCAACAAAGACGTGGCCAAAGCATTCAGTAAGGTCCTAGGGAAGGGGAAACCTGGAAAATTAATTGGATAATAATCAACAAAGGCCCTTTTCCCTGATAACTCCTCTCTCTCAATATGATACATTAATTTATTTAAAAATATGTGCTAATGACACATGTATAGACCATTTTCCTGAGATATGTATAGACCTCAGAGCAGATAGACTCTGGATACATATCTAGTCAGTTGACATATTTTGAACTTATTGTATATATTTTGTTTTTAAGTATAAATCAATTAAAGTTCTTGAAAAGTAAAAAATTAAGTTAGTAAACATATATACCTTAGTTATAGAACTATATAACAAAAAAAACTGCATTAAATGCTTTCCCTTATTTTCAAAACCCAGAATTTTATTGGACTGCTTATATTGTGTCTTATGTACTGAGTTAAATAGTACACTTGCCTAATTCATGTCTTAGTTCATTTGAAATAAAAGCTAAATCAGAGTCACAGATTTGTTCTCATTTGCCTAAAAGCTTATCCTATATTGAATGCTACTTATATTTGCAGAGGAAGGAGAGTTGTTTTGCTTTGTTTTGTTTTCATTGTTTGACTTTCTTATTGCACTGAGCATTTGTATACTTTCAGATTGCCTTTTGGTGCCAAATCCAAAAGCTCATCTCCAAGATTAATGTCAAGGAGCTTACCGCCTATATTGTCTTCTAGCAATTTTATGGTTTCAGGTCTAACATTCATGTCTTTAATCCATTTTGAGTTAATTTTTATGCATGTTGTAAGACGGTGGCCCAGTTTCATTCTTTTGTATGTGGCTGTCCAGTTTTCCCAACACCATTTATAGAAGAAACTGTCCTTTCCTCATTGTGTATTCTTGGCTCCTTTGTCAAAAATTAGCTGCACGTAGATGTGTGGGCTTATTTCTGGGCTCTATTCTCTTCCACTGATGTATGTGCCTGTTTTTATGTCATACCATACTGTTGTGATTACTATAGTTTTGTAATATAGTTTGAAATCAGGGAGTGTGATGCGTTCAGTTTTCTTCTTTCTCAACATTGCTTTGGCCATTCAGGGTATTTTGTAGTTCCATACAAACTTTAGAATATCTTTTATATTTCTGTGAAAATGCCATCAGAATTTTGACAAGGATGCATTGAATCTGTAGTTTGCTTGGATAGTATGGACATTTAGATAATATTAATTCTTCCACTCCATGAACACAGAATACCTTTCTATTTATTTGTGTATATTTCAGTTTCTTTCATCAATGTCTTATAATTTTCAGAGTACAGATCTTTCACCTTGGTCAAATTCACTCTTTGGTATTTTATTCTTTTTGATACAACTGTAAATAGGATTATTTTCTTAATTTCTCTTTCTGATAGTTTTTTAATTAGTGTATGGAAATTTAACAGCTTACTGTGCATTGATTTTGTTTCCTACAATTTTGCTGAATACATTTATCAGTTCTAACAGTTTTTGGTAGAATCTTTAGGGTTTTCTACATATAATATCATGTCACCTGCAAATAGTGACAGTTTTACTTGCCTTTTTTTTTCTTTTTCTTACCTCAGCTAGGACTTCCAATAGTATGTTGAATAAAAATGTTGAGAGTGGGCATCCTAGTCTTGTTTCTGATCTTAGAGGAAAACCTGTCAGCTTTTTATGATTGAGTATTATATTAGCTGTGGGCTTGTCATTTATGGCCTCTTAATATGCTGAATTACGTTTCCTCTATACCCACTTTGTTGAGAGCTTTTATCATAAATGGATGTTGAATTTTCTCAAATGCTTTTTTTGCATCTATTGAGATGATCATATGATTTTTATCCTTCATTTTGTTAATGTGCTGGATCATATCGATTGATTTGAAGCTATCAAACCATCCTTTCCTCCCTGGAAAAAGTCCCACTTGATCATGGTGTATGATCCTTTTAATGTATTGTTGAATTCCGTTAGCAAATGTCTTGTTGACCAAAATATAATTCTTGACAGGAGAGTTTTCCTAATTAAGTCTATAAGTTCACAAGTGATCAAATTAAGTTTTAAAACTTTCTTCTTTCTTACTTACATTTTTGTCTCTCTTTTTTTTTTTTTGGTACATCTTTCTGAAATATAATATGCTATCAATGGAAAAATAGCATAGTTTCAGATTGCTATATGGACTTCATAGAAGTTCGCTTTTGCTTAAGATAAAATATCAAAAAGAATTAATTACTGCTTTTGTGTTAGTTGGTTGCTACAGCCTGTAGTTTTTGTTGGTGTTATCATATTCTTCAGTATTCTGAAGACCAGAGGAATATTTGGAACTTTGGAAACATAAAAAAACATTTAATTTGTCTACCTCTGAGATGCAGAAACAGCTATGTATTTTTGAATGGAAGATGGCCTGGCTGTGTATTCTGAAAGAATCCAGTACTCTGAAAGAGCCAGTGGATTTCATTCTTTAAGAAGAGTAAGAAAAGGGGAGGAAGATGATGATGGCACTACTCATTTCAAATCCAATCTGACATCATAGTAACTAAGATTATTTGAGTGAAACTATGTTTGGTACATAGTACAATGAGGAGTGATGGGCTGAGTTGTACAAACAGTGAGTACACTTCGTGATGAGAAAAGGCAATGGGCCTTGGGGAGACTTCATTAAGTGTGTACTAATCAGTTTCAGGACTGACTGCTTCATCTTTGACAAAACAACAACAAAAACACCAGTCTTATTGGCCCTGAAGGTCCTGAATGCACATCTAAATTGTCCCACAACATGTGGCTATTCTGCCAAGTGTGGGCAATTGAACCCATAAAGAATAAGCTGAGGGTCACCAATGCTCCACTGATAACCTATGTGGAGTCCATTACCCCTGTTGATCACAGACTCAGATGTTACACACATCCAACTTTACAAGAGAAAGGAAGAAACTTGGCAGAATATTGGTATCTAGAGTAGTTGAATTCTGCTCAATATGCTTTTCCCTGCTCCTCTCCCTGAGTAGGAGCACTAGTACCAATGGATTAAGAATAAGAAAATGAAAAGGCTCTGGTGAGAGGATAGAGAGCTTTAGGTATGAATGAGGAAAGGGGCAAATATGTTTCTTTTTTTTTCTGGTGAGGAAGATTGGTCCTTAGCTAACATCTGTTGTCAATCTTTCTCCTTTGTTTTTCTCCCCAAAGCACCAAAACATAGTTGTATATGCTAGTTGTAAGCCATTCTAGTTCTTCTATGTGGGATGCCGCCACAGCAGGGCTTGATGAACAGTGTATAGGTCCACGCCCATGATCCGAACCAGCGAACCCTGGGCCACCGAAGTGGAGTGTGCAAACTTAACCACTTGGCTGTGGGCCCGGCCCTCAAATATCTCCTTTTGAATGTAATTAGTGAAGGACTATAGTCCATGCCAAGGAGTAATTCCCCCTAGAACTATAAAGAAGATGTTAGGTGGGCAAATTAATCTAGGAATGGCTCCAAGTTATCAGGGAACATCTTCTCTTTCCTCCTGTTCTGGTTTACAGAGTTTCCTTGCCTTGAGAGGTAAATGTATAGGGCTCAGGTTTGTATGTGAACATAAGCAGTAAAGGGCAGAGAGATGCCTCAGCCAACATTTTGTGTTATATGACAGTTATACAATCATGCAGTCTGACCCATCTCTACAATTCAATTGAGGTTGTTAAGGGAGATGGGAATATGGAAGTCATAAATGAGTATTTACTTGAGAAAGGCTTCAGAATACATTTCTTCCAGGATTCTCTGGTTTGAGGAAGGGTGGGGTAGGCCCTGCTCTGTTCATTTGTGCTCTTGAGTGTCAGGAGAAATATCATCTCCACTGAGGTAAAACAAATGTGCAAAATTTTAGAATTCTCAGAATCCATTCAGCTAACTTCTAATTTTAAAGTAAAATATTCCACTATGTTTACTATATTACTACATCATAGTAAAGCTGAAAAAGCCCTCTATACCCACCAGGAACCCAGTGTAGTTCTTGGTGTGCAGAGATATGAAATGATTTTGTCGAGGTCACAGATTTTTGCATTGTACAGACCAATCAAACAGAGCTTGAAAGTTATAGGAAACTTAACACAACAAACGTTCAGTTTTGGAGAGGACGCAAAAACACTCTAACAATGAAAGTTCATTGTTATGAGGGTGATCACTTTTTTTCTAGTCCAATACAATAGTTCTTATAGGTTTATATTTGAACTTTTAAATTTTACCAGTCCTTTGAAAAAGGTTTTACAGTGTCATCTCTAAATATATAATCCATAATGAGATGGATAACATACATGATCAGTTTTTTAAGTTCTAATATGTCTGGAAGTCAAGTTATAATCTAAAATTTATTCTGAGTTTTTTAATTCTAATTTTCCCTGACATCGGTTGGGGTGATCAGCATCTCAGATGGGTGACTGCTGCAAACTTGGGTCTCTTTTCTCCAAGCTCGGTAGAGAGGTACTATTAGAAAAACAGCGTTCAGCGACTCATTACATGAGGTAGCTTGTGGGGACTGAAAACTTTGAATTATTATGGCAAAGTTGTAGACGCAGGGAATCTAGTTGTAAACTACATAATTGGACAAGTATAAGCTCTTTGCTGTTTTGGGGATGTAAGGGCAAACCACCAACTAGTGAAAGGTGGAAATTGTCATGATTAGCAACTCAAAAAGACAAAGCTATTTGGTTCCCTTGGTGACCACTGAAAGAGGAACAAGTCTAACAGTGGTAAATAGATATCCATCAAAATGATGTGACAAACCAGTTGACATATAACGATTTCATGCTAATTAATACCATTAGTAGAGCGTGTGCTGGGCCTATTGTAACATAAATGTATCCTACAGGCCAAATCTAACTGTTTAAATTTAAAATCATGTCACTACAAATTTATGTACATTAGAAATAATAAATGAATACAGTAAAGTTGCAGGGTACAAAATCAACATACAAAAATCAGCTGTATTTCAATACTCTAACAACAAAATAGCAGAAGGAGAAATAAAAAGTACAATCCCATTTACAATCACAACAAAAAGAATATAATACCTAGGAATAAATTTAACCAAAGAAGTGAAAGACCTGTACACAGAAAACTGTAAAGCATAGTTGAAAGAAATTGAAGAAGACACAAGGAAATGGAAAAATGGTCATAGATTGGAAGAATTAACATAGTTAAAATGGATATTTTTCCTAAAGCAACCCACAGATTCAATGCAATCCCAATCAAAGTCTTAATGACATTTTTCATGGAAATAGAACAAAGAATCCTAAAATTTATGTGGAACAACAAAAGATCCCAAATAGGAAAGCAATCCTGAGAAAAAAGAACAAACCTGGAGGTATCACACTCCCTGATTTCAAAATATACCAAAAAACTATAGGAATCAAAATAGCACGTACTAGCTCAAAAAAATAGACACACAAATCAATGGAACAGAATTGAGAGACCAGAAATAAACCCACAAATCTATGGACAGCTAAGTTTTGACAAAGGAGCCAAGAACACACAATGGAGAAAGGAAAGTCTCTTCCATAAATGGTGTTGGGAAACTGGACAGCCACATGCAAAAGAGTGAAAGTAGACCATTATCTTACACTATACACAAAAATTAACTCAAAATGGATTAAAGACTTGAATCTAAGATCTGAAACAGTAAAATTCCTAGAAGAAAACACAGACAATACCTTCTTCAACATCGGTCTTGGTAGTGTCCTTTTGAATATATGTTTGTCCAGGCAAGGGAAACAAAAGGAAAAATAAACAAACGGGACTAGATAAAACTAAGAAGCTTCTGCACAGCAAAGGAAAACCATCAACAAAACAAAAAGACAAGCTAACAGTTGGGAGAAGATATTTTCAAATCATATGTCTGGTAAGTGGTTAATAGCCAAAATATATACAGAAATCACACAACTCAACAACAACAAAATAAACATCCCAATTGAAAAATTGTCAAAGAACTATTATGACCTCAATAAAATAATTTTTTAAAATGTGAAAAATTGGCAAAGAATCTGAACAGATATTTTTCCAAAGAAGATATACAGATGGCCAACAGGCACATGAAAAGACATTCAACATCACTAATTATTAGGAAAATGCAAATCAAAACTACAATGAGATATCACCTCACGCATATCAGAATGGCTATAATTAAAAAGACAAGAAATAACAAGTGTTGCAGAGGATGTGGAGAGACTAGAACTCTTGTTCACTGCTGGTGGGAATGTAAACTGGTACAGCCACTATGGAAAACAGTATGGAGATTTCTCAAAACTTAAGAATAGAACTACCACATGATCCAACTATTCCACTTTTGAGTATTCATCCAAAGAACATGAAAACACAAATGCAAAAAGATATTTGCACCCCTACGTTCATTGCAGCATTATTTTCTCAGTCAGACAGTTGAATTTGTGGTTATTATTCCTGGGTATGATACTACAGTAGTCCCCCCCTTAACTGCAGGGGATACATTCTAAGACCTCCAGTGGATGCCTGAAATTGTGGATAGTACTGAACCCTATGTATCCTGTTTCTTCCTATACATACATACCTATGATAAAGTTTAATTTATAAATTAGGCACAGTATGAGATTAAGATAATAACTAATAATAAAATACAGTCATGCTCTGCATAATGATATTTCAGTCAATGATGGTGGTCCCATAAGATTAAAATCATATAGCCTAGGTGTGTAGTAGACTATACCATCTAGGTTGGTGTAGGTACACTCCATGATATTTGCTCAATGACGAAATCACCTAATGACGTGTTTCTCTGAACATATCCCCGTTGTTAGGTGATGCATGATGGTAGAACAATTATAACAATATGCTGTAATAAAAGTTATGTAAATGTGGTCTCTCTCAAAATATCTTATTGTACTGTACTCACTCTTATTCTTGCAATGATGTGAGATGATACAATGCCTATGTGATGAGATGAAGTGAGGTGAATGACTCAGCGCTAGGCTTATGGACATTCTGGTGATAGTCAGAAAGAGGATCATTGAGCCAAGACAATGTGGATGGTTGGATGTCGGGAGGAGATGACATCCACGCTTATTTGAACACAAGTACTGTGATACTGCAACTGTCAATCTTATAACTGAGAAGGGTACTAAGTCCCTAATGGTTGGGTAGTGTACACAGTGTGGATATGCTGGACAAAGGGATGATGTATGTCCCAGGCAGGACAAAGTGGGACAGTGTGAGATTTCATCACACTACTCAGAAAAACAGGCAATTTAAAACTTACAAATTATTTCTGGAATTTTCCATTTAATATTTTTGGATCATGGTTGATGATGTATATAACTATAAACATGGAATGCAAAACAATAGATAAGAGGGAACTACTGTATATTTTGCTGAGTATGTATATATTCATATAAGTTATATAACATCATTAAGATTCTTATACTTGATATTTAAGATATTATACCATATAATTCTTTCATACATTATGCATTTTAAAGTTAACCTATGTTGATATAAATCAAATTCACTCAAGTGAACTTTTAAACACCTGCACAATATCCCACTGTATAAATATAACATCAACTTATTTATCCATGTCTGTATTGATAGAAATTTGGACTGATATATGTTCTATATCAATGGAGAAATAAGTATCTCTAGCTGACTATTATTTTAGTGGTGAAGTTGAACATCTTTTACAAGTTTACTACCCACTTGTGTTTCTACTTCAATTTAATCTATGGCATCTTTATCTGGTGTATCAGAATGGTATTTACTTTTATGTACAGTATTGCTTCAGTCTTGCAACAAAACTGATTTTCTGGCCACTTATTATGTCTAAAATCATATTAGCTGTCAATAATGTTAATCTTATCTCTTCCTTTTAATTATTTTGATTTTGAGTTTGTTTTCGTTTTTGTCATTTGCATTACCTGGATTTCCAGGACAATGTTTGAATAGTAGCAGTCGCTGTGGATATCCTTGCTCATTCCTGATTTTAATTAGAATTATTAAAATATTTCACAATTGATTTTTAGGTTTGTAATAAGATCTTCCTAGATGCCACTCATTACAAAATTCTTTTGTATTGCTGGATTACTAAGATTTTTTATCATTATGGAGAATTAAA
This sequence comes from Equus quagga, assembly GCF_021613505.1. Classification (NCBI taxonomy): domain Eukaryota; kingdom Metazoa; phylum Chordata; class Mammalia; order Perissodactyla; family Equidae; genus Equus; species Equus quagga. Next base: position 38,815,186 of record NC_060281.1, read on the forward strand.
TATAGTTTAACCCTTTTTTTTGCAACTATTGTGGTGATTGTGTTTTACTCATTGAATCTGATAATACAGCCCAATATATGTATAGGTATTCTCCTATTTATGAGACTAACCCCATTCAGTTATGATATTGGATAAGTGTGAATATTACTTAGTAAATTTGCTAAAAAACTTATTTAGGATTTTCCCAGATTTATAATATGATTCTTCCATACTTTCATTTTTGCTACTATATTTGCCTAGATTTGATATTTCGCTTATCCCAAATCATAAAAGAATTGAGTAAAAGACTGTAGTTTATTATTGGTTAGTTGAAACAGTTGGTATAACAGGGATTAACTGTTCCTTAAAGGTTTCTAATAACTCACCTATGTAATCTTATGTGCCTGGAGTGTCTTATGCTTGAATATCTGGATTATTTGATTTCTGTAATAATTATTTGTTTATTCACAATTTTATTTATTCTAAAGTTGATGTTTATAATTTTTACTTTCTAGAAAATTATCCTTTCTTTCCCTAAAATTCCAAACTTATTGGCAACATTTATTTTCTGGGTTTTTTCCTCTCATGAAATAAAATTAAAGCCATTCCAGGTATCATTATAATCATTTCTCACATGTTGAACTGTACTCATATTGTTGCCACCTACAACCCCTATTTCTTTTCACTGAGTTTACTTGAAGTACATTCTAAAACTTCCAAACACGTGTAGTTTTATTACTTATGTTTACTATTATTCTTTAATGTGATTTTACCTCATGCATAAGAAAATGGTATCCGTATTGTTCTAATTTTTTGCACATAGAACACGGAAAGTACGTACATCCATCTCTTAGTTTTTCCATGACTTTCCTTTCAAGGAATTCTCATTTCTACTTTCCTCTGATTGGGATCAAGATTTGAACCCTGACTTGCCCCAAGAACATATAGTCCATTCCAAATACTGTACTCCTTTTGTAACAAAAACTGCAGTTGGTTGATTAGATAATGAAAGCCTTGCTGGCAAGTTCTGTTTCTCTTCACTTACTTACTTGTTTGTTTGTACATTTGTTTTATCAACAAGAGTATACTTAACACTTTTTAAGCCTAGGGAATGACAATTCTACATTCAAGCATTTCACAGAAAAAGAACACAATAATTTTAGTATTAAAGAATACTATTGGAATTGCATTTTGTTCAATTACTGAGGTATTTTGTTCCAATAAAAAGTTCAGAAATAAACCCTCACATATGTGGTCAGTTGATTTTCAACAGGGTGACAAGATCTTTCAGTGGGGAAAGGAGAGTCTTTTCAAAAGATGGTGCTAAGGGGGCCAGCCCTGAGGCCGAGTGGTTAAAGTTTCACACGCTCCGCTTTGGTGGCCCAGGTTCGTAGGTTGGGATCCCCAGCACAGACCTACTCCACTCATCAGCCATGCTGTGGAGGCATCCCACATACAAAAAGAGAGGAAGACTGGCACAGATCTTAGCTCAGGGTGAATTTTCCTCACATACACATACACAAAAATGGTGCAGGGAAATCTGGGTATCCATTTGCAAAAGATTGAAGTTGGATCCTCATTTTAATACCATACACAAAAATTAACTCAAAATGAATCAAAGACTGAAACTTTAGAGCTAAAATTATAAACCTCTTAGAAGAAACAATTTTAAAGATATGACACCACAAGCACAGGAAACAAAAGAAAAGATAAATCTTAATTTATCAAAATTAATAACTTTCATGCATACCAAAGGATGCTATCAGAGAAAGCAAAAAGACAACCTAAGAATGGGTTAAATATTGACAAGTTACTTATCTGTTAAGGGATTAATATCTCATATCTACAAAGAAGTCCTACAACTCAACAACAGAAAAATCAGACAACCCAATTAAAAAATGTGCAACATATCATCAATATGATGGATAAGAGGTTTTCAGCTTTCATTCTTACAAACAAACAATGATCTGGCAGCCATTCACAGACAAAAGCGTCTTGTGGGAGGTTCGGGATCCAGGTATGATGTTGTAAAATCCCCGTGAAGACCAAAACGGAGGACAGCTGTTTGAAAAGGCAGGCCAGCACAAGTTGGCGGGCCCCCTAAATGTGATCTGGGCTAATGACTGAAAGCAACCCAATTTCAATATGGAATTTGTTTCTACTTGGCCATGGGCCTGCAGTCAACCCAATGCACCATGGTACCAAGGAGAAGCCATGATCGTCTGTGTCTTCAGTGACACACTAACCACTATGGACTCAATTGCAGATTCTGCAGTGACCCTGTATCCCAGCTTCTGTCCTGCTCTAACGCCAGCCTGGAGTCAGTCCTGGCCACACAGTGAATCATCAGGGAACATGCCTATCTATGTCCTCAGTTATCAGCCTGCTGGCTACAGATAGAACTGCAAATCCTGAAATGAACCTGTGACACAGCTCTTGCCTTGCTTTATCCTGAGGATGAGAGTCAGTCTTCCCACACAGGGATGTGGTAGGAAACACTCCCACTCACACCCCCAGTTACAGGCCCATCAATCCCAGCCCCAGCTGCAGTTCCTGAAGCAGCCCTGGAATTGGCACCAGCCCTGTTCTCAGTCTGGGCTGCACAGGGATCCAGTGACACCCATCCATGCCTGTGTTAGCAGGTCCACATACCTTAGTCATGGTTGTGGACGTTGAAGCTGCCTCGAGATTCAGTTTCATCCTTACTCAGCCATGGTCTCAGGGAAGTTCTACCTGCCTAGGGATCCAGTGGAGGACAAGCCTATATCCAAGCCCCGAGCACAGACATACTGACCTCGATTGTGACTGTAGATATGGAAGTGGCTCCATGACCTGGCACCAACCCTGCTCAACCACGGTCCTGGTGGCAATCTCATCCATCTGTGGTCCATTGGTAACCACACCCACCTATGCCTCCAGTAACAGTCCTGCCAAAGGTGGCCACAACTGTGGACCCAGCAATATCAATGTAACCTGTCTCTAGTTATGCACCACTTCAATCTTGGAGGCAGTCTCATCAATCTGGCAAGAAAAAGGAGCTAAAGCTGTTGGTATCACACTCCTTGATTTCAAAACGTACTACAAAGCTACAGGAATCAAAAAAGCATGGTACTGGAAAAAACAGAGACACAGATCAATGGAACAGAATTGAGAGCCCAGAAATAACATCACACATCTATGGATGGTTAATCTTTGACAAAGGAGACAAAAACATACAATGGAGAAAGTACAGTCTTTCCAATAAACGCTCCTGGGAAAACTGGACAGTTACATGCAAAAGAATGAAAGTAGACCATTATCTTACACTCTACAGAAAAATTAACTCAAAATGGATTAAAGACTTGAATGTAACACTTGAAACCACAAAAACTCTTAGAAGAAAATATAAGAAGTACACTCCTGACATCCGTCTTAGCAGTATGTTTTTGAATACCATGTCTACTTGGAAAAGGGAAACAAAAGAGAAAATAAACAACTGGGACTACATCAGATTAAAAAGTTTCTACAAGGCAAAGGAAACCATCAACAAAATGAAAAGTCAACCTACCAGCCGGAAGAACATATTTGCAACTCATCTATCCAACAAGGGTTTAATTTCCAAAATATATAAAGAACTCATACATCTCAACAACAAAAAAACTAACAACCCAATTAAAAAATGGGCAAAAGATCTGAACAGACATTTCTCCAGAGAAGATATACAGATGGCCAACAGGCACATGAAAAGATGTTCAACATCACTAACTATCAGGGAAATGTAAATCAAAACTACAATGAGATATCACCTCACTCCCATCAGAATGGCTATAATTAACATGACAGGAAATAACAAGTGTTGGAGAGGATGTGGACAAAAGAGAACTCTCATACACTGCTGGTGGGAGGGCAAACTGGTACACCCATGTGGAAAACAGTGTAAAGATTCCTCAGAAATTTAAGAAGAGAAGTACCATACAATCCAGCTATTCCACTGCTGGGTGTTTATCCAAGGAACATGAAAACACAAATGTGTAAAGATACATGCACCCCTATGTTCACTGCAGCATTATTCACAACAGCCAAGACTTGGAAGCAACCTAGGTGCCCATCAAGGGACAAATGGATAAAGACGATGTGGTATATATACACAATGGAATAACAGCCATAAGAAATGATGAAATCCAGCCATTTGCGACAACATGGATGGAGCGTGAGGGTATTATGCTGAGTGAAATAAGTCAGAGGGAGAAATTCAAGTACTGTATGATCTCACTCATAAATAGAAGGTAAAAACAACAACAAACAATCACAGAGACAGAGATTGGATTGTTGATTACTAGAGGAGAAGGGGGATGGAAGTGGGCTGAAAGGGCTGATTAGGCACATGTGTATGGGGATAGATTGTAATCAGTCTTTGGGAGGTGAACATGACGTAATCTACATAGAAATCAAAATGTAATGATGTACACCTGAAATTTATATGATGTTATAAACCCATGTTACAAAAAAATACTGTTGGTAAAGTGGTTGAAGTAAAGAGGTTGACATTTCTAGACATCCAGTCATCTGAGGAAACTGGAGAAATCCTCAGAAAAATTAAAAACAAGTTCCTACTCTTTGCACACCTTAACACTATAAAAAAAGACTTGTAAAATAATAGTGTTTCTAATTTAAAAAGTAATATCATATTTCAATATGCATGCCACTGAAATTTGAATGCTTTATCTCCCGCAGTCTAGCATGAATAAGTCTTACCATGGTATATTAGATATTTGCTACTTTTTGTTTACCAGGTCTAATGTGCATGATGTTAACAAATTACAAAACTGGTATAAATTGCTGTGGGAATCCATTCAGCATTCTTGAGGACTAGATTATGACAGGAAGCAGGACAGCTGATAGCAAGAGTTTGTGGCAGTGTATTGTGGTTGCTGTCAAATGAAAGCAGATTGCTTCTATTGGTCTGTGCTAAAATTGTTAGAAAAAAATGCTAGTAAATGTCGTAGGAAGACTGGGAGGAAGATTTATTGCATATATTTGTGGCAGTATTGCAAAGTCTTTCTTCAAGGGGAACTGGCCTCTTCTCTAAAGGGGTTCCAAGTTTTTGGCTAGTCTATATCTGGGAACCAAGTGAGAGGCCCCGACTCTCCAACTTGGTGACCCAAATAAAATTTCTGTTTACCAGACCAAGAGTTTTTCCAATTATAGAGGTTAAGTAAAACCCTCGTGTTTTGGTGTGTTTAATCCTAAAGTCACCGTGAGTAATTAGCCACTGCTAAATAACCCTCCATATCAACATATTATAATGATTACTCCGGAAATTATGCCTATTACAGAAATGGCAACCATATGTTCTCAGATGGATAAGTGCTGCCCCCTTTCTCCATTGTCACTCCACACTCCCATCATCCCTCATTGAAATCAGAGATGTCTTTTCAGGGACAGCGTCTCCCCCATCATCCCTGGCCTGTTGACACGTGCCACTACAGAACTTCTCCAGCATGCTGGTGCTATATCATCAATACAAGTCTCAGTGACTTTGTGAAGGGAAAATTCCTTGAATCCTTCTAAGGGACAAAATGGAGAGGAACTGGGAATTTTGATCAGGTGTGAAGGCACCATTTGTAGAAAAAAAACACAAAATGTTTGTATTACTTTTCTATTGCCACATAGCCAATTACCACAAGCCTAATGACTTAAAACAACACACATTTATTATCTCACAGTTCTGAATGTCAGAAGTCTGGCGTGGAGCAGCTAGGTTCTCTGCTTAGTCTCAAGGCTGAAATCAAGGTGTCAGTGGGGCCAAGTTCTCATCTGGAGGCTCTGGGAAAAATCCCCTTAAGGCTCACCCTTCTTGTTGGCACAATTCAGTTTCTTGTGGTTGTAAGATGTGGGTCCGTGTTTCTTTGCTGACTGTCAGTCAACGGCTGCTCTCAGATCCTAGAGGCAACCCACATCCCTCAGCAGATGGCTCACTCCATCTTCCAGCCAACAGTTTCATGTCAAATCCTTACCTTGCTTTAAATCTCTGACTTTCCTCTTCTAGGACCCCAGGTGAAATCTCTCCAGACTTAAAAGGCTCATGTGATTCAGTTAGGCCCACCTTGATAATCTTCTTTTCTTAAACTCAAAGCATTTGTAACTTTAATCATATTAAAATCCCTTGAGAGCAACACCTAGTTTTGTATCTGATTGAATAACTGGGAGAAGGTGTGGTAAGCCAGGGCCAGGAATCTTAGTGACCATTTTAGAATTCTGCCTACCACACACTTAAATTGCCTTGATGCCATATACTGTGGATCAATTTCTGGGCTCTCTATTCTATTATTAATTTGTTTGTTTTTCCTTAGATGCAACTCTCTTGATTTATAGTAATTCATTAAGTCCAATAATGTAATTCTTTCAACATTGTTCTTGTTTCCATGTAAATCTTAGTATCAACTTCTCCATATTTGCAAAGTGAGCCTTATAATTTTCATTGGAATTGCATTGGATCAGGTAGAGAGAACTCACATTATGATATCATCTCTTCAATATAGGGACATGGCATATCTCTGCATTTATGTATTGCCTTTTAAAATTCTACCAGTAATAACTGGCATACTTTTTAAAAAAATTTATCCTTGTGCTTTCTGGCTTTTTGTGTGTGTGTATGAGAAAGACTGGCATTGAGCTAATATCTGTTGCCAATCTTTCTCTTTTTGCTTGGGGAAGATTGTCACTGAGCTAACATCTGTGCCTATCTTCCTCTATTTTATGTGGGATGCCACCACAGGGTGGCTTGAAGAGCAGTACTAGGTCCATGCTGGGGTTCCAAACCTATGAACCCCAAGCCACCAAAGCAAAGCGTGTGAACATAATAACTACGCCGACAGGCCAGCCCCTACAAGCTTTTTACCATTCAAGTGTTCCTAGGTTTAATTTTCCTCTAGTTAAGGTTTTCAGAACATCTTCAATCGGTGGATTTGTATCTTATATCAGTTTTGGAAAATTCTCTACTCTTGTCTGTTCAATATTTCTTTTCTCCTTGGTCTCCTCTTATTCTGGTATTTCAATTACATGTATATTAGAATTTTTAACTGTGCCCTCTTTTGCTGTCTTTTTCCATTGCTTCTATGTCTGAGCTTCAGTTTTTATAGTTGCCATCAAACTGATTTCCAGTACACTAATTATCTCTTGTGCTGTGTCTAGTGTAACTATCAAACCATCTCTTGGGTTCCTAAGTTCGGTTATTATGTTTTTTATTCCTGGATTGTTGTTTTATTTTTTTTATTATAGTCTGCAATCACTGGTGAATGCTACATACTTTCATCAAATTTTTCCATCGGGTGTCTCTTTTCTTCAACATGTTTAAAATACTTTTATTAAAGTCCTTGACACCTAATTCTATCTTACTGGATTATCCATAAGTCTCTTCCTATTGTCCTTTCTTCATCTCTTTGTATTCAATTACGTGATCCTGTCTCTTTCCATGGCTAATTATTTTGACTGAATGGCAGCCATTTTGTATAAAAAAGATGTGGGCCTCCATTGATGTTATTCCACCAGTGAAAGTCCCATGTTTCCTCTGTTAATCCAATAAAGTGATGATGTAACACTGTAATTCCCTAAAAAACTGAGATTAAGTAAGGTAAGAAGAATTTTGATGTGCTGCATCTATCCCTCATTTGCCACGTATTCAGAATAGCCTTCTGGCTCTTCCAACTCAGAGAGTTACTGGGGCTTCTGAGTGTTTTCCTGAGCTCCTCCCCCTACAGGTCCATCTCATGGACATAAGAAGACTCCACACTTCCCAGAGATCAGAGAAACTAATACATCATCTCCTCAACTGTCTAACTGGTGATAAATATCAGGCATTTGAATTTGACCTTTTAAAGTCTCCAAATGAGGGCTGAGCCGAAAACGATTTGGGGAGTCATTTAGAGAGAGAACTAAGAATGTATTGACTGTGACTTAACGGCCCAATGTTTGAGCCACTTCTGTAATAAAGCAAAGAGAGTAAAAGTGACTGGTGATTTCTATTTGAAGACAATGTGTGGCCATTCTTTAACATTCAAAATATCCCCCAAAACATATTTTGAAAATGTGGTACAAAAAGAAAAATTTCTCATTATCTCAGTAATCACCTCTGGTTCTACGCTAATGAGGTAGCATATAATTCTGCTTCTTTTCTCAGCCACAGTAAAGTAAAAAGTCTCTATCAGCAAGCCTATGCATTATATGTAACCCATTTAATGAATCACAGGATAGTTTGGTCTTATTAGTAGCTTACTATAAGAGCACCAATTGACAAAATATGAGGGACAAAAAAACTTGATTTAACAAGTTTCACCATGGAATGGAAGACAACACAGTTCAAGGACCAAGATGGCATTGTTAACTTTGGAAAGAATAGAATCAACAATAGAACCAACCGGGAAGATTTTTAAAATGGCAATGCCTGGCCTCTTTCCAAGACGATATTCTGATTCAATGATCTCAGAAGGGTCTTGTCCTGGAAAACATTTTTGATGCTTCTTCAAAGATTCTAGTGAATATCCAGGTTTGAGAACAATTGGGACAGGAGGCATGAGGAAGTATTAAGATTTTTAAACACCAGAATTAGACAGGTGAATGTTTCAGGCAGTTTTTATTATTAACGAATAAAAGAAACAGACCATTCCTACTATCTGTGATAAAAAATAAATGGTGGTTATGGTGGAAATAGGAACAATTACCTTGGTCACTTAGGAAAAAATTGGAAGACAATTTCACCATTGTAATTAAAGGCAAGGGACTGAATCCCTGTGGACTAAGAAATTTAACTAGGAAAAAAACCCCTAGAAATGTAAGCCTTTTCAATTTACTCAGTCAGTATTATTGTATCTTCTTGGAAGCACCAGAAGGTAAGATTGGAAGAAGAAATTTTAATCACAAAAATTCTAGGACTTTTTGGTTTCAATGAGGCAGAAATGGGTGAAAACCTGTACTTTTTCAGATACTTCCAAAGCAAAATATAATTTTATATTAACTTGGCATGAATTAATTCATCCCAAATTTAAAACTTGAATAACATTAAACTTGACTAGGTCCTGAGCTTTTTAAAAGGATACTAAGTGAATGTAAGGCATTGTTATGATTTGGTTGTTCTGTAATGTATGCCACTTGAAAAATCACTTAGAGAATCTCTTCATGGATCTCGCACTATACTTCAACACTTTTTTCCCCTAAGAACCCCATATTCAACTCTGCGTAAAGCATAGTTCTGTTTGATTAAAATGTTACTTTAAAAATGGAAGCCATAGACTTTGCCTTTCAGAGACCTATACTCTAGTTGAGAGAATAAGTATTTACTCAAAATAATAGGTGGCAAGTAAAGATGGAAATCCAATCAATGTATTTGTTATGGGTTGAACTGTGTCCCCCTCAAATTTGTATGGTGAAGTCCTAAACTCTAGTACCTCAGAATGTGATCTTAGTTGGAGATATGGTTCTTACAGAGGCAATCAGCTTAAAATGAGGTCATTAGGGTAGGCTCTAATCCAAATAATTAGTGTCCTAATAAAAAGAGGAAATTTGGAGACAGACGTGAACACAGGGAGAATGCCATGTGAAGTTGAAGAAAGAGATCAAGGTTACACTCTTACAAGCTAAAGAATACCAAAGATTGCCAACAAACACCCAGAAGCAGGTGAGAGGCATGGGATTCATTCTTTCTTACAGCCCTCCGGAGGAACCAACTCTGCTTACACCTTGATGTGAATCTTCTAGCCTTCAGAACCAGGAGAAAATAAATTTTTTTCTTTCCTCCACCCAATTTGTGGTCTCATGTTCTGGCAGCCCTCAAAAACCAATATTATATGATTAAATACCAAAATCATGATAATGATAATGATTAAGATGGTTGAAACTTATTTTTTGAGATATACTTTGGATTAACCTTTGTGCTGAGTGATTTACAAAAGTTATCTTTTGTAATCTTTACAACAAATCTAAGAGATACATATTAGTCTCACTATAGAAATTTTTATAAAAAGAAGAAGAGAAGGCCAGATGATATCATGATTGGCAGTAGAGTGATAATTCAAACCTAGACATGTCTGATCCCAAAATACACGTCCCTGTTCAATGCTCTGCACTGCTTTTGGTAGAGCAGTAGAAAAGGCCACATGACTGAGTTTAGTGAATGGGGAGAATATTATCTATTAAAATGAAACAAAGCTCATGAGGATGATGAACTTGTTCTAGAGCTTGAATGAAGGAATGAACCCAAAATATTGAGGTGGCTTGAAGAACAACGTGTATTCTTTTTTTTTTTTTTTTTTTGAGGAAGATTAGCCATGAGCTAACATCTGCTGCCAATCCTCCTCTTTTTGCTGAGGAAGACTGGCTCTGAGCTAACATCTGTGCCCATCTTCCTCTACTTTACATGTGGGATGCCTACCACAGCATGGCTTGCCAAGCGGAGCCATGTCCGCACCCAGGATCCCAATGGGTGAACCCCAGGGCGTCAACACAGAACGTGTGAACTTAACTGCTGCGCCACCGGGCCGGCCCCCAAAGTGTATTCTTGATGAGGGAAGTTACCAGAGCCAAGACCTCACATCGGAAAACATCATGGAGTATTTAGGATGAAAGAGTAGGATTGTCAGTGTTTGTGTTGAAAAACAATGAGGAGAAACCTCTTGAGAGGGAAGATGTAACCTCCTGTGCAGTGTCCTGAACCCCAAAATAAGTAGTCTCCGTTTGTTATCTGACAATTTGGAAGATTCTGGAGGCTTTTGAGGAAAGTGACATAACTCAGTGGTACTAAAAAAAGTAATTAAAGAATATTGTATCCAGAGAATGGGAAGTAAAGGATTTACTTTACTGGACATTGGACGAGGTTACCGGGAAAGGTAGAGGAAATTTTCAGAGGTAGGCAGTGTGTCTTTCTAATAGATACTAGCCATTCTCTATATGGGATACTGTGAGCAGGTCCTCTTTGAAAGCAGGAATATGGACTATATCGGTAGTTCTCAAACACTAGATAGCATCCATATCACCTGGAGATTTGTGAAAACATATTCTTGGGTCCAACCCCCACAGTTTCTGATTAAGTAGGTCTGGGGTGATGCCTTGGAACTCACATTTCCAACAAATTCCCAGGCATTGATTTTCCCTGGTTAGGGGATAACACTGTGAGAACCACTGGACTAGGTGAGTGCTTTCTCTCCATTTTAGGATTATGCTCTACTTAACCTGCTGTGGGCTTTTTGCTGTGTTCTGCAGGAAGACAGTGTTGCTGGGTTTATAACTCTTCTTTTAATGATAAAAGGAATCATGTCTGCAGTTGGCTGGTTTCCTCTTTGTTGGTGCTACAGAAACATGAAAAGGCATCTCTGTCCAGTTTGCTTTGTCTGAATCATTGCATTAACAATTCCATTTTTTCCCTAGTTAAAAGCTGGCCATGGCTCACTCTTACACTGATAGAAATATACTAGAACATTTGTCTGTTTGTTTTGCCCAATTTGGTACTGATTTAGAAAATTCTGGGGCCAGCCCAGTGGCACAGCAGTTAGGTGCGCACATTCTGCTTTGACAGCCCAGGGTTCACTGGTTCGGATCCCGGGTGCAGATATGGCACTGCTCATCAGCCATGCTGTGGTAGGCGTCCCACACATAAAGTAGAGGAAGACGGGCACGGATGTTGGTTCAGGGCCAATATTCCTCAGCAAAAAGAGGACGATTGGTGGCAGATGTTAGCTCAGGGCTAATCTTCCTTAAAAAAAAAAAGAAAGAAAGAAAGCAAAGAGAAAATTCTGCTGAAGCATGGGATATGGATTTGGGTAGCTTCCTAAATCTTAAAGTTTCTTCATTTTATATGTGAAAAGAAAACTCAAGATACTGCTCTCCTAAACTGAAAGATAAATGATAATTTAGTTTTTTTACTGTCATTTATGATTAAATCACCTAAAACAGAAGTAGGAATTACATGTAATTATTTAACGATTATTCTGAACTGGAGGTTCATCATCTATATTATTGTATCAGTAGTAGCCCCTTTGGTCTCTAACTTTGGCGCACAAATGAAATTATATAAATGCATGTGTCAATATCTCTCAGAAACAACAGATAATTAGTTATAATTGTTACTTTATTATATAGGCAATGCCGTTCAAAATGCTATTCCAGAGGATTTACAGAATTTGCTACACAGTGACGTATGACAAATTTATAAATGTACTCCTATCTAATACTAGATTATATGTTGAAGAATCAGATGCTCTGCCCAGACATTGTGGAAAGCATTTGATATCTCGTTTAACAACCACAACAATTCAATTAAAAAGTTATTTCTCTTTTGTAAAGGAAGTAAATTGAAGCACATAGAAATAACTTGTCAGAGGATATGCGAGTTTGTAGTGGTGAAGCAGGAGTGTGGTTAATGCTACCTGACTGCAACATCTCTACTTATTCCTTTACACAGTCCTGACCATGTCATGCATGTTAATACCAGAGCACAACACATAGAGTAGACAATAAATAAATAACCAAATGTTTAACTTTTGTAACTTCTTGTGGTTCTAGATAATGAAAATATCCATCATGGAATGGGAGAACCAGACATCTAGCTCTGACTTCATCCTGACGGGAATCTTCAGTCACGCTCCCACTCATATCTTCCTCTTCTCTCTGGTCCTGGGCATCTTCACAGTGGCACTCTTGGCAAATACTATCATGGTTCTCCTCATCTACCTGGATACCCGGCTCCACAACCCCATGTACTTGCTCCTCAGCCAACTCTCCCTCATGGACCTCATGCTCATCTGCACCACTGTACCCAAAATGGCCTACAACTACTTGTCTGGCAGGCGGTCCATTTCTGCAGCAGGATGTGAAGCCCAGATATTCTTCTATGTGTCCCTGTTTGGTGCTGAATGCTTCCTATTGGCTGTCATGGCCTATGACCGCTATGTTGCCATTTGCTACCCTCTTCAGTATCCCAATCTCATGAACTGGAAAATCTGTGGAGTCATGGTTGCCTCTTCGTGGATCCTCGGTTGCCTGGATGGGATTGTTGATGTAGCCGCTACTTTGTCCTTTTCCTATTGTGGCTCCCGAGAAATAGCCCAGTTTTTCTGTGATTTGTCTGCACTCCTAAGTCTCTCGTGCACTGATACTTCCACATTTGAAACACTTGTTTTTATTTGTTGTGTGTTAATGCTTCTCTTCCCTTTATTACTCATCGTTATTTCTTACACTCGTGTAATCATGGCTGTCATTCGCATGAGTTCTGAGGAGGGTCGGCACAAGGCTTTCACGACCTGTACTTCACACCTTCTTGTTGTCGGAATGTATTATGGAGCAGCTATGTTCATATATATGCGGCCCACTTCTAATCGTTCCCCAACCCAGGACAAGATGGTGTCATCCTTCTACACCATTCTCACCCCCATGCTGAATCCCCTTATCTACAGCTTCCGCAACAAAGACGTGGCCAAAGCATTCAGTAAGGTACTAGAGAAGGGGAAACCTAGAAAATTATTTGGATAATGATCAACAAGGGCTTTTCCTCTCATAATTCCTCTCTCTCAATCTGATACATTCATTTATTTAAAAACCTGTTTTAGTAACATATATAAACCACTTTCATAAGGTATTTATACGCAGCAGAGTTGATAGACTCTGTGTACACATGCAATCAACTGACATATTTTGAATTTATTGCATTTATTTTGGTTTTAAGAATAAGTCAAAGTTCTTGAAAAGTAAAAAATTAAGTTAGTAAACATATATACCTTAGTTACAGAACTAAATAAGAAATAAAACTGCATTAAATGTTTTCCCTTATTTTGAAAGCCCAGGTCTGATTAAACTGCTTATATTCTGTCTTATGTACTGAGTTAACTAGTACACTTGCCTAATTAAGTTTGTTATTAGTTCTTTCAAAATAAATAGCCAAAACAGGAAGTCACAGATATTTCCTCATTTACCAAAAAGCTTAACTTACAATGAATGCTACTTATGTTTGCAGAGAAAGGAGGGTTTTTTTTTCCTAGGCGTTTGACTTTCTTGACACACTGAGCATTTCTATGTTTGCAGATTGTCTTTTGATGTCAAATCTGAAAACTCATCACCAAGATCAGTGTCAAGGAGCTTACTGCCTATGTTTTCTCCTAGGAGTTTTATAATTTTAGATCTTTCATTCCAGTCTTTAATCCATTTTGAGTGATTTTTGGGTATGGTGTAAGATGGTGGTCCAGTTTCATTCTTTTGCATGTAGCTACCCAGTTTTCCCAACAGCCTTTATTGAAGAGACTCTTTTCTCCATTGTATATTCTTGGCTCCTTTGTCATAAATTAATTGACCCTATATGCCTGAGTTCATTTCTGGGCTCTGTATTCTGTTCCATTGATCTAGGTGTCTGCTTTTATGTCATACTGTACTGTTTTGATTACTATAGCTTTGTAATATAGTTTAAAATCAGTAAGTATGATGCCTCTAGTTTTGTTGTTCTTTCTCAACATTCCTTTGTCCTTTCAGGGTCTTTTGTGGTTACATACAAATTTTAGGATTGTTTTCTATATTTCTTTGAAAGGTGCCATTTCAGTTTTGATAGGGATTGCATTGATAGTAGATTGCTTTGGATAGTATTGAGATTTGAACAATTTTAATTCTACCAGTCTATGAGCACAGAATAGCTTTCTATTTATCTGTGTCTTCAGTTTCTTTCATCCATGTCTTATAGTTTTCAGTGTACTTATCTTTTACCTTGGTTCAGTTTATTCCTAAGTATTTTATTCTTTTTATTGCAATTGTAAATAGGATTGTTTTCTTAATTTATCTTCTGAGAGTTTGTTATTAGTGTATAAGAAATGCAACAGATTTCTGTATATTGATTTTGTGTCCTGCAACTTTACCAAATTCACTTATTAGCTCTAACAGTTTTTTGGTGGAGTCTTCATGGTTTTCTATATATAATATCATGTAATCTGCAAATAGTGACAGTTTTACTCCTTCTTTCCAATTTGGATAGCTTTTATTTCTTTTTTCTGTCTAATTGCTCTGGCTAGGACTTCCAATACTATGTTGAATATAAGTGGCAAAAGGACATCCTAGTCCTGTTCCTGATCTTAGAGGAAAAGCCTTCAGGTTTTTATGTTGATTATGATGTTAGCTGTGGGCTTGTCATATTTGGCCTTTTATGATGATGAGGTACATTCCCTCTATACTGACTTTGGTGAGAGTTTTTAATCATAAATGAATGTTGAGTTTTGTCAAATGCTTTTCCTGCATCTATTGAGATATCATATGATTATATCCTTCATTTTGTTAATGTGGCATATCACATTGTTTGGTCTGAAGGTGTTGAATGATGCTTACATAGCTGGAATAAATCTCGCTTGATCTTGGTGTATGATCTTTTAATGTATTGCTGAATTCTGTTACCAATTTTTTTTGACAAAAATATAATTCTTGACCAGAGAGGTTTTTTTAAATGACTTCGTAGTTCACAGGTGATTAAATTTTTAAAACTTTCTTCCTTCTTACTTCTGCCATTCTCTCTCGCTTTTTTTGTACATATTTCTCATATATGCTGATATGTATTAATGCTGATATATGCTGATATGCAATCAACGGAAAAAGTACCATAATTTTAGTTTCTTATGTTGAGTTCATGGAAGTTATCTTTGCTTAGGAAACAATATCATAAATAATTAATTACTGCTTATATGTTAATTGGCTACTACAGCCTGTAGATTTAGTTGATGTGACCATGGTATTATCATGTTCTTAGGTATTTTGAAGATCATAGAAATATTAGGAACTTTGTATCCACATAAGCAAAGGTGGGAATTTTGTACCTCCAAGGTGCTGAGTGAGCTATGTGTGTTTGAATGGAAGATGGCCAGGCTGCATATGCTGAAGTAACCTAGTACTGTGAAAGACCTATTGGATTCCGTTCCTTAAGAAAGATAAGAAAAGTGGCATAAGAGGATGGTGGCCCTATTCATCTCACATCTAATCTGATATCATAGTATCTAACATTATTTGAGTGTATCTGGTACATATTACAGTGGTGAGTGATGAACTGTACAAAGTCATTGAGCACACTTCATTATGAGAAAAGACAACGGGCCTCAAGGAAATGTCATTAAGTGTGTCCTAATCAGTTTCAGGACCTACTGCTTCATCCTCATCAAAGAACCACACTTAATGACACTGAAGGTCCTAATTGCACATCTAATTTATCTCACAACATGTGGATACTCTGCCAGATTTGGGCAATTGAAGCTGTAAGGAATAAGCTGAGGGTTACCAATGTTCCACTGATAACCTGTGTGGAGTCCAATACTCTTGTTGATCACAGACTCAGGTATTAAACACATCCAGGTTTACAAGAGAAAGGAAGAAAGTTGGGAGAATATTGGCATCTATAGTAGCTCGGTTCTGCTCAACTATACCTTTCCCTGCTTCACTCCCTGGACAGGAATGCTAGTACTAATGGATCAAGTATAAAAATACAAACAACGCTATTGGGAGAGGATACAGATCTTTAGGTATGAATGAACAAAGGGTTAAATATCTTCTTTTCAATATAATTAGTGAATGACAACAGGTGAAGCCAAGAAATAGTTGCCTCTAGAAAAGATGTTAGTTGGACAGGTTAGTCCAGTCATGGCTCTAAATTATCAGGGAACACTTTTGCTTTCCTTCCATTCTGGTTTGGCGGGGTTCTTCACCAAGGGAGGTAAATGTATAGGGTTGAAGTTTGTATGTGAACATACGCAGGAAATTGCAGAAAGACCCCTCAGCCAACTATTGTGTTGTATGACAGTTCTATAGTCATACTGTCTAGCCCATCTCTACAAGAATTAAATTGAGATGGGGAGGGGGGTCTGGAAAATGAAAATCATAAATGAGTATTTACTTGAGAATGGATCTGAATACCTTTCTTCTGAGCCTCTCTTTTTTGAGAAAGTGGTGGTGGTAGGCCTTGCTCTGTTCATTTATGATCTTTAGTATTGGGATAAATGTCTCCACTGAGGTTAAACAAAGGTGCAAAATTTTCGGATTCTCAGACTGCATTCAGCTAACTTATAATCTTAAAGTAAAATATTTCACTATGTTACTTAAACATAGTAAAGCTGAAAAGGACCTCTACACCCAACCAGGAATCCAGAGTAGTTATTGAGGTCCAGAGATATGAAATGATTTTATCAAGGTCACAAATTTTTGCATTGTACAGACTCACCAAAGAGAGTTTAAAAATTTTAGAAAACTTAAGACAGCAAATATTCTAACACACTCTAACATAAATAAATTTGATGGTAACTATCATGTTCACTTCATTTCTAGTCCAATGTAATAGTTCTTATAGGTTTATATTTGAACTTGTAAATTTTACCAGTCTTTTCAAAAAGATTTTGTGGTGTCATCTCTAAATATATTGTTCACAATGAGATTGGTAACATATATGATAAGTCTTCTAAGTCTCAACATATCTGGAAGTCAAGTTATAATCTAAAATTTACTCTGAGTTTTTTGACTCTATTGTTCTTTGACATTTGTTGGAGTGATTACCATCTCACACTAGTGATTTCTGGAAACTAGAGTCTCTTTGCTCTAAGCTCAGTAGAGAAGTATTATTAGAAAAGTAGTGTTCAGGGATTCATTTTATGAGGTATGTTGTGTTGAAAAGCTTGAATGAGCATGGCAAAGTTGAAGACCCAGGGAGTCTAGTTAAAAACTGCCCAATTGGAAAAGTATAAAACCTAATGTGGTTTTAGGGATATATAGACAAAGTACCAACTAGGGAAAGATGGAAATTGTCATGATTAGCAAACTCAAAAGGACAAAGCTGTTTGGTTACTTTGGTGATGGCTGACAGAGAAAGAAATCTAATAATGGTAAATAGGCATCCATCAAAATGATGTGAAAGCCAGTTAACGTATAACCATTTCATGCTAATTAATACAATTAGTGGATCATGTGCTGGACCTGTTGTGACATAAATATCTCCTATATGCCAAATCTAACTGTTTAGAGTCATATTGCTACAAATTTATGTAGATTATAAATAATATGGTCAAATTCATATATGTTACCTCTGAGACGCACTTCAGAATTAAATACACACATAAGTTGAAAGTGAAAGGATGGAAAAAGAAATTTCACGCAAATAGAAACCAAGAAGTAGCAGATGTAGCCATGCTTATATCAAAGAAAACAAACTTTAAGTCAAAATTTATCATAAGAGATAAAGAAGGTCATTGTACAATGATAAAGGAGTTAATTCACCAAAGGATAAAACAACTGTAAATACATCCAACTTTTCAGCACCTAAATTTATAAAACAAATATTAACAGATCAGGAGGGACAAATACACAACAATGCAACAATAGTGGGGGACTTCAATACTCAACTTTCAACAATATATAGATCATCCAATAAAAAATCAACAAGGAAACCTTGGAATTGAACCAAGCATTAGACCATATGGACTTAACAGAGTTATATAGAACACCCCATCCAACAGAAGCAGAATACAAATTCTTCTCAGGTGCACAAGGAACTTTCTCCAGGATAGACCATATGCTAGGCCATTAAAAAAAGTCTTAACGAATTTAAGAAGATTGGAATTGTATCAAATATCTTTTTCAAACACAATGGTGTGAAACAAGAAACCAACAACATGAGGAAAACTGGAAAATTCACCATTATGTAGAAATTACTCAACACAATCCTAAATAACAAATGGGTAAAAGAAGAAGTCAAAAGTAAGATAAAAAATGTCTTGAGGCAAACAAAAAATGGAAACACAACATACCAAAAGTCATAGGATGCAGCAAAAGTAGGTGTAAGATGGAAATTTTATAGTGATAACACCTTCAATAAGAAATAGGAAAGATCTCAAGTAATAAGCCAAAGTTTATACCTCAAGGAAATAGAATAAGAACAAACTAAGCCCGAAGTTATTAGAAGGAAAGAAATAAAGATTAGGGAAGAAATAAATGAATTATAGACAAGAAACACAGTAGAAAAACATTAATGAAACTAAGTGATGGCTTTTTAAAAAGATAAACAAAATTGACCAACTTTTATCTAGACTAAGAAAAAGAAGAAAAGACTCAAATAAATGAAATTAGAAATAAAAGAGGACACATTTCAACTGATAGCACAGAAATACAAATGATCATAAAGACTACTATGAACATTTATATGAGAATAAATTGGATAACCCAGAAAAATTAGAGAAATTCCTAGAAACATACAACATACCAAGACTGAATCATGAAGAAATAGAAAATCTGAACCAACCAAAAATAAGGAAAGAGATTGAATCAGTAATCAAAAATCTCCCAATAAAGAAAAGCTCAGGACTAGATTGCTTCATTGATGAACTCTGCCCAATATTTAAAGAAGAAATAGAACCAAACCTTCTCCAACTCTTCCAAAAAATTGAAGAGTAGGGAACACTTCCAACCTCATTTAACAAGGTCATTATTACCCTGATACCAAAACCAGACAAGGATACCACAAGAAGCGAAAATTATGTGCCAGTATTCCTGGTGACTGTAGATGCAAATCCTCAACAAAATTATAGCAAACCAAAATCAAGAGCAAATTTCAAAGATCATACACCATCACTAAGTGGGATTTATTCCTGGGATGCAAAGATTATTCAATATATACAAATTAATGAATGTTATACACCATACTAACAGAATGAAAGATAAAAATCATATGACCATCTCAATAAAAGCAGAAAAAGCATTTGCCACAATACAACATCCTTTCATAATAAAAGCTCTCAACAAATTCGGTCTAGAAGAACTGTACGTCAACATAACTAATAAAGGCCACATATGCAAAGCCCACAGCTAACATCATACTCAATGGGGGAAGGCTGAAAGCTTTTTCTCTAAGAAGAGAAACAAGACAAAAATGCCACTCTCACAACTTCTATTCAACATGGTATTGGAAATCCTACCCAGAACAATTAGGCAAGAAAGAAATAAAAGGCACTCAAATAAGAAAGGAAGAAGTAAAATTGCCTTTGTTTGCAGATGACGTGATATTATGTACAGACATACCTCGGAGATATCGTGGGTTCCATTCCAGACCACCGCAATAAAGCGAGTCACACAAATTTTTTTATTTCCCAGTGAATATAAAAGCTATGTTTACACTACATGATAGTCTATTAAGCGTGCAATAGCATTATGGCTAAAAAAAAATGTATGTACCTTAATTAAAAAATACTTTATTGCTGGGGCCGGCCAGTGGCGGAGCGATTAAGTGCACACGTCCTGCTTTGCCGGCCAGGGTTTGCCGGTTCGAATCCCAGGTGCAGACATGGCACTGCTTGGCACACCATGCTGTGGTAGGCATCCCACATATAAAGTCGAGGAAGATGGATACAGATGTTAGCTCAGGGCCAGACTTCCACAGCGAAAAGAGGAGGATTGGCAGCAGTTAGCTCAGGGCCAATCTTCCTCAAAAAAAAAAAACCTTATTGCTAAAAAATGCTAACCATCATCTGAAACTTTAGCGAGTTATAATCTTTTTGTTAGCGGAGGCTCTTGTAAAAAAATGCAAAATCTGTGAAGCACAATAAGGAAAAGCAGAATAAGATGAGGATGCCTTTATAGAAAGCCCTTAAGACTCCACCAAAAACCTCTTGGAAGTAATACACAAATTCAGTGAAGTTACAGCATACAAAATCAAATATAAAATCACTTTCATTTCTAAACACTAAAAATGAACTATACGAAAAAGATATTAAGAAAACAATTCTATTTACAATAGCATCAAAAAGAATAAAATACTTAGGAATAAATTTAATTAAGGAGATAAAAAATGTGTACTCTAAAACTATAGAACATTGATGAAAGAAATTGAAAAAGACAAAAATAAATGGAAAAAGAGTCTGTGTTCATGGGTTGGTAGAATTAATATTGTTTAAATATCGATATTACTCAAAGTGATCTATAGATTCAATGCAATCTCTACCAAAATTCCAACGGCATTTTCACAGAAGTAGAAAAAAACCTTAAAATTCGTTTGGAACTACGAAAGACCTCAAATAGCTAAAGCTATCTTGAGCAAGCAGATTGTAGCTAGACTATATCATTTCCTGATTTCAAATTAATTTACAAAGCTATAGTAAGAAAAACAGTATGGTACTGATGTAAAAACAGACGCAGAGGGCCGCCCCGGTGGTGCGGTGGTTAAGTTCCCACGTTCCACTACTCAGTGGACTGGGGTTCGCAGGTTCAGATCCCAGGTGCAGACATGGCACCGCTTGGCACGCCATGCTGTGGTAGGCATCCCACGTATAAAGTAGAGGAAGGTGGGCACGATGTTAGCTCAGGGCCAGGCTTCCTCAGAAAAAAGAAGAGGACTGGCAGTAGTTAGCTCAGGGCTGATCTTCCTCAAAAAAAAAAAATAGACACAGAGACCAACTGAACAGAATCAAGAGTCCAGAGATAAATCTTCAACCAGGGCACCAAGAAGATACAAGAGGGTAAAGTTAGTCTCCTCTATAAATGGTGTTGTGAATACTGGATATCCACATGCAAAAGACTGAAATTGTACCTTTATCTTATATCATATACAAAAATCAACTAAAAATAGATTAAAGAATTAAATGTAACACCTGAAATTGTAAAACTCCTAGAATAAAATATAGGGGACTAGTCTTTGGCATTTGCCTTGGCAATGATGTTCTGCATATGACACCAAAAGCAAAGACAACAAAGTCAAAAATGAACGAGTGGGACTACATCAAACTAGAAAGTTTCTGCAGAGAAAAGGAAACAACAAACAGAGTGAAGAGACAATCTACGGAATGGGAGAAAGTATTTACAAACCATACATTTGGTAAGGGGTTACTATCCAAAATACAAAGGAACTCAAACAACTCAATAGCAAAAAAACAAGTAACCTGATTAAAAAGTGAGCAAAGGAACTGAATATACATTTTTCTAAAGAAGACATATAAATGGTCAATAGGTATACGAGAAAGTGTTAAACATCAACAATTGTCAGTAAAACACAAATCAAAATCACAATGAGCTATCGCCTCACATCTGTTATAATGATTATCATCAAAAAGACAAGCGATAACAAATGCTGGCAAGGATATGGGGAAAGGGGAATCCATATATACCGTTAGTGGGAATGTAAATTGGTACAGCCATTATGGAAAACAGTATGGAAATTCCTCAAAAAATTAAAAATAAACGTACCGTATTATCTAGTAATCCTACTTCTGGATATATATCCAATGGAAATAAAATCAGCGTCTGGAAGAGGTAGGCCCTCCCATATTCATTGCATCATTATACACAATAGCCAAGCTATGGAAATAGCCTAAGTGTCAGTGGACAGTGAATGGATAAAAAAAATTGGTTATTCAGCCTTTTAAAAGGACAGAAATTCTTTCATTTGTGACAACACGGATGAACCTGGAGGACATTATAATAAGTGACATAAGCCAGACACAGAAATATAAATACTGCATGATCTCACTTATATGTAGAATCTAAAAAAATTAAACTCATAGAAACAGAGAATAGAAGGGCTGATTACTAGAGGCTGGAGGGCAGGAGAAATGGAGAGATGATCAAAGAGTAGAAACAATCAGTTATAAAATGAGAAAGTTCTAGAGATCTAATGTACAACATGGTGACTGTAGTTAACATTGTATTGTAAACTTGAAATTTGCTAAGGGAATAGATCTTATGTGTTCTCACTCTCCCCCTGAAAAACCCAAAACAATAAATATGTGAGGTGATGGATATGTTAATTAGCTTGATTGTGGAAATCATTTCATTTTGTATACATATATCAGAACATCATGTTGTATACATTAAATACATATAATTTTTATTTACCAATCATACCTTAATAAAGCTAAAAAATAAATAAATGAACGAATAAGCGGTCGCAGATTTAAACAGTAATTTCTCCAAGGAAGATAGACAAATGGCCAATAAGCTCATGAAAAGATGCTCAACATCATTAGTCATTAGGGAAATGCAAACCAAAACCACAATGAGATACCAATTCACTTCTATGATGATGGCTACAATTTTAAAAACAGCAGCCTCAAGAATAGTTTTACCATTTCACGACAGAGTTCCAAACTTTCTCAGGAACCCTAGGGGCATTTCATGGTCCAAAGACTCCCCCTTCTGTGGAAACTATATACTGATGTTCCCAAAATTTTTGTTCCAAGTGATTTCTTGAGTCCAACACATTTTCCATTTACAATGAGGAATTATTTTCCCTTAATCACCACATTTTTCTCCCTATTTGCAAACCCTGAACAGAGATGTGATCCACCCTTAGGTTTATTTGAGTGTTGAAATAAAACTCATTCTAAAGATCTAGAACCTAGCAAGGAGTTGTTTGGTCCCTCATGTAATGTAATTCTGAATTACCTTTTATTTACCTCAAATACTCCTAGCTAAGTAGTTATAAAATTGGATCAAATAGAAGCTTGACAGAAATTTAAATCTTGATGTTTTATATGACGATATGTCTAAATGCTAATCCCATGGTACATTATGTCCATTACACCCCAGTAGAAATAGTGTAAGTATAGTATTTGTTGTTAACCAGTTTTCTATAACAGAAACTTCGGTGGGAGTCTGACATGATTAGTTCAGTACTTGGACAAGTTTGGAAGTGCAAATGTCATTTTTCTATGTCATAAATTGTATTTACCATAATTCTTAGACAAATGTGGAAATAGCTTGCTGTTTACATGATACATGCAATAGATACAAACTGGTGTTTAAAATTTGTGGTGCTGCCGGTTTGCGCCTCCATGACCTTGCTGATTCACACGGTTTCTGCTATGACTGCCTAACCAAGCTGGGTAGGTGGGGGCAGGATCAGTTTTACTTGTGGCCTAGATAGTGGCAGCGAACTCTTGCCTTCACAGGGCCCCAAACTACCAGATGGGAGTTTCTCTTCAGTGGCGTTTCCTGCCTTAGAACCTCCTCTTTTATTAGGGCATCCCTGCGGGACTTCGCCTTTCGAAAGTGGTTCGAATTGCACATCCTGCCTGCCTCACTTGCGACTTGTAGACCACCAGGCGGTCTGTTTAATTGACATTGATTTTTTTTTTCCTCGCTAGTTGGAGGACTAAACTCCAGTGGCTCTTCTGGAAGTTGAGAGTTACACTCCTAGGCTTATTGGGAATCGCAGGGTCACAGCCCAGAAGCACCACGCTGTCGAGGACTGTGGGTCTTGGTTCCTCTGGGCGAAAAGATCGTGAGCCAGGGGGCGCGCAGTTCCTGACCCCAGCTTCTGAAGTCAGCACCTGTGGTCACCCACCCCCGCCCCAGTATGAATCGAAGAATTTGGGAGTATTTGCTGGGAGAAGGGGCAAGTTTCGTGGGAGCGCAGGACTCCCTTCCACTGCTCTTTCTTCGTCTTTGCCGGCAGCGGATCCTATCTTTCCTGAACCCCGTGCGCCCCTCTCCAGGTAGAAGGTTGGGTGCGCCGTTTGGGAGACACAGAGAGTTTGAGGCAGTCAGCGCCACATGACCGAGCTGTGGTGGCCTCCATGGGAGCTGCCTCCCTTGAAAGAAGAGTAAGAGAGGAAACAGGCCCCCAGCCTCTTTCACTTCTTCGGGTCCTGTCGCGCCCCCTCCCTTGGCGCCTGAGACCTGAGCATTGAGGGTGGAAATGGACTCGCGACAGAGCAAACAGGTGGCAAGGAGGACGCCATCTTCATTCTCCAGTCTCAGGGTTCTGGCTTTCCCTGCAAACTTCTTCTGGTCAACGATCCCAGGTAGGAAGGACCTAACGGAAAACTCTGAGGAGGACTCAGTTGGGGTTCCAGGCCTCTTCCCTGGTCTTTGATGATTCTTTGGTGGGTGGGGGTGGCCTAATTCCTTATCTAGTTGTTTTGCTAGTAGCTGTGTCATACGCAGGGAATATGTTAATTCAAGGTGGCTGTCTTTTGAAATGGACACCTCAGCAATCAAAAGCTTAATGTCAGGCACTTACACTACATACTCTTACCATACAGTCCAGCAGTCATGCTCCTTGTTATTTACTCAAATGGTTGAAACTTGTGTCCACACAAAAAACTGCACGCAAATGTTTTTAGCAGCTTTATTCATAATTGCCAAAACTTGGAAGCAACCTGGAAGGAAGATTTCCTTTAGTGGGTAAATAGATAAATAAAAGGTGGCACATCCAGACAATGGAATATTATTCAGTGCTAAAAGAAAATGAGCTATCAAGTTATGAAAAGACATGGAGGAATCTTAAATGCATATTACTAAATGAAAGAAGCCAATCTGAAAAGGCTTCTGTATGATTCCAACTATCTGACATTCTGGAAAGGCAAAAGTATGGAGACAGTAAAAAGATCAGTGGTTGCCAGGAAGGGGGCATAAATTTATCAATTTTTACTTTTATGGATCATGCTTTTGTAACCACAGGCCCACTAGAACCAGTTCCAACTGACCCGATCTTATCAACAGAGTGATTAACAGTTGTTTTTCAGAACCAGTAAGCAAAAAACCTTCTGCCAAGTTGTGTTGCCAGAGTACTTGCAGAGGAGAAAATCTTGACCTGAAATGACATGGGAACCAAAGATTCTCCCCCCACAGAACCAAAAGACCAGGACATGACCAGAACTTGAACTCTTGTTAGAAGCGAGGGGTCCATTGTCCAGGAAGATCTGGTGTTAAAGCCTCTTCTGTACCTTACCATAAATGTTTAAAATAGCACCGTAAAAGTTTAAAATCGCCCCATAAATGTTTAAGGCCCATCAATCAAAACCTGCCCATTGGTGTTTCTGCATACCAGCCTGTTCTCCTTAACCTCTTAAATTTTACCCCAAAGCTTGAATCAAGGAGACAGATTTGAGAGCTTCTGCCTCCTGTCTCCTTGCAGGTCAACCTCACAATAAAGCCTTTTCTTTTCTCAAAAGCGGATGTCATAATAATTGGCTTTTTTTAATGTGCATCAGGCAGAGAACCTCCTTTTGTGCGTGGCACTTTTGGTGTCAAGTTTAAGAACTCTTAGCCTGGACCCAGGTCACAAAGATGTTCTTCTATGCTTATTTTCCAAAAAGTTTCATAATTCTACTTATAGAATATTATACTCAATACAAAAGTCCACCAGCCAAGGCCAGCAGGGACTCACATATAGTTAAACAAAGTTAGATTTTTTGGTTTTCTGTGGCAAGTGAGGATGCACCCCAGAGGACACTTGAGAACATTTCAGTAAGGAAGATAGGGGAGGGTTGTTTGTCTGTTTGTTTTATATATGTCTAGTGTTTGACCTTGTACTGGCTGTGTATAGCTCCAGCGGAAGACATTGGTTTACCCATTGGCTAATTTAACTTCTGGAAGAGGCTCAAGTACCAACAGTGAATGTGGGTTAGTTATGGCTTAGTGTGCTTGATAGTTTTCAGTTTTATTTTTAGATATGAACCTTGTACAAATAAATTGATAAGAGTTATCTGAAGGAGTTTCCCAGAGAGCTATAACAAAAGTTTTTTAAAAAAATGTATGATTCTCCTTCATCTGAAAAGGGAAAGTAAATTAATTTCCTTCATCTTTAAGGAAATTTTAAAAAATGGATAGTGGATAATAAAGAGGAAATAAAGAACAAAGACATAACATCTTCAGGGCCTTTCGTCCCTCCCATAAAGTATAATCTAAATATCACTTATTGACAAAGGTGTTTAAAGCTAGAGACAAAATCTTTTTGGCAATGAATTTGTTGACATTCAATCATGTCAGTCTTTGTAAGTGAACATCAATATTTTTATTTTAATATAAAAAGGACACAATTGTATTTCAACAACCATTAAAACATATCATTAATATATTTTTT
Organism: Equus quagga; assembly: GCF_021613505.1. NCBI lineage: Eukaryota > Metazoa > Chordata > Mammalia > Perissodactyla > Equidae > Equus > Equus quagga. The sequence continues at coordinate 38,841,986 of NC_060281.1, forward strand.
GAATTTATCTTTTTTAAAATTGTAAAGTTTTAATTAATAGACTTCATTTTTTAGAGCAGTTTTACAGAAAAAATGAGCAGAAAGCACACAGAGATCCTATATGCCCCCTCACCACCCTACAGTTTCTCCTCTTACCAACATCTTGCATTAGTAGGATACATTTGTTATAATTGATGAACCAACATTCACACATGATTATTAAACTAAATGCTACAGTGTTATAAACTAAATCCCTTTGTGTTACACAGTCCCATGGGTATGGACAAATGCATAATGTAATATATCCACCATTACAGTATCCTAAAAATTTTCGCTGACCTAAAAATCCCCTACTCATGCTTCCCTACCTCCCATCTGCCGCCTGACTCCCTGGTAATGATTGATCTTTTTATTGTCTCTATCATTTTGCCTTTTCCAAAATGTCACATAATTTGATCATACAGTATGTAGCCTTTTTAGTAATATGCATTTAAATTTCCTTCATGTCTTTTCATGGTTTGATACCTCATTTCTTTTAGTACTGGATGATATTCCATTGTCTGGATGTACCATGGTTCGTTTATCCATTCACCTAATGAAGGACATCTTAGCTGCTTTCAAGTTTGTGCAAATCGTGAGTAAAGCTGCTGTAAACATTTGTGTGGTTTTTATGTGGACAAACATTGTTAACTCATTTGGATAAATACTGAGGAGCGGAATAGCTACGTCACATGCTAACATTATGTTCACTTCTGTAAAGAACTGCTAAACTGTCTTCTACAGTGCCTGTACCAATTTGCATTCCTATCAGCAATGAATGACAGTTCTCACTCTACATCCTCATCAGCATTTGGTGTTCTGGATTTTAGCCTCAGCATGACCTGACCAGTGGTGCCATGTCCACGCCCATGATCCCAACCAGCAAAACCCTGGGCCACTGAAGCAGAGCACACAAACTTAACCTCTCAACCACAGTGCTTGCCTCACATCTTCTCTCTGATGTGCCCAGATTCACCAGAAAGATCTCTTTCAATGACATACCTGGAAGTTAAAGACTGCCTACTCTGAATTCTGGTATGAGAGTTGGGGAAGAGGGCCGAGATTCAGCAGCCAGCATGTATAAATTTGTGTGATAATTCTGTTTCCCCACCCATGATATCTATCACCTTACCTGGGTGATACCTGGGGCCTTGTGTCCCTCCTTCAATACACTATCTGTTTCATCTTGTTTATGCCAGGGTTGGAAAGACATTCTTCCTTATTTTAACCCTTCACCAGTTCCCTCTCAGTTCCAGAAGTACCTATGGTGATGAATTCCTGAGCCTTTAGAAAATTCTGTAGGGCAACTTAGGTTGGTTTTTAGTTTTCCCCACTACAAAGGTAGAATTAAATTTTCTCTTTTCATCTAGGTAAGTTGACTCTGGTCCATTTGTTCTTGGCCTTTATGGCTGTACGTTTTTTTCCAAAATCAGTTTTTGTGCCCCATTTGTTTTAAAGTCATATATCCTATAAATATACTTTTTTGCATTGTCTTGAAAATTTAGCACTTATAATTAATTTAACAATATTTAAAATTAATCAACATATTTACAATTATCCAAACAATACAATGGCCTTAGAACACTTATATCTTATGACTTCCCTCCCAAAGTTCATGATTTTATTATTCAGTAATCTGTTTGCTTTATATAATCATAATACCATTATTGTTTCATACAATGTATTAATTTACCCACATATTTAGTAATATCATCTCTCCTCACCGTTTATGCATGTAATATTTTCCTCTTGGAAATAAAAATATGACTATGAAAGTAAATACTCTGGCTGTATTTATATATCTTTGCAAAATAATAATATTTTTATGTTCATATATATCAAATGTGTGTACACAATACATGAAAAAATGGTAACATTGTCTATCTTTGGAGAGGAAGGAAATGACTAGGCTTAGGCATGATCAAGAGGATATTATTTTTGTATATTACAGTGTCATGTAATATTTCAATTTTTTAAATTAACTTTTTCATCTTGAGAGAATTGTAGATTCACATGGATTTGTAAAAAACATTACAGAGAGATACCAGTTTCTCACAGTGGTAACATCTTACAAAACTATAGTACAATAATACAACCAGAATATTGACATTGATACAGTGAAAATACAGAACATCTTTATAACCTCAAGGATCTTTCCTGTTGCCTTTTTATAGTCACACCCACCTCATTCCCCCATCTTCACCCCTGGAAAACCCTAAGCTATTCTACATTTGTATAATTTTGTCATTTTAAAAATGCTATGTAAATGGAATCACACAGGTTGTAACCTTTGGGAATGGCTTTTTTCACTCCAAGCAAGTATTTCAATATTTTATTTTTATTAAGTGGATCCTGATGAGGCTCAAAGCTGCCCCACTGAGAGAAGCCCAAGGCATCCTGGCCTACATGCCAATCTATATCATCCTCCAGGAAGTATATAATGTCCTGACCTGATTTGACCTGATTCATTTCCAAAGTTATATGACCACGCGATAACCAGACCCCACCTGCACTGATACCATTTTAACGACTTTTTTACATGATCTGTGCTTTGTTTAGTAAAGAAATAACTCACATACCCATGCCTTATAAATTTAGCCTACCCTCAACCCATTGCAGCTCTTCACTGCCCATGGGTCCTGTCCCCATGCTACTCCATGCTATTCTCTGAATAAAAGAGCACTACCACCAGACCTTGAGAGTCCAAAAGGTCTTTCTTTTGACTCCTTGGCTCGCTGAGCCTGCACCAGATTATATTATTTTTCTGGTTGAGGAATTAAAATTTATTTTCCTAAAAACAAGAAAGTGTGAAAACACTATCAAGTTTCATTGTTTATTAATTGGTATAATTATAATTTTCATTGAATTAACTGACTGACCAGTATCTCATCATTGGAATGGCAATGATTCCTTTGTAGTATGATTTTGACTAATGAACTTCATCTTTTAGTCATCAGTTCCTACTTTTCTTAAAGACATGTGTCCAAAATCTGTGGAGGTGGTTGTCTTTACTGATAAGAATCACGGGGCTTTAATAAAGCAAAGCCCACCCCAATGAATTTCTTAGCATTCAAAAACACAGGTTCATTTTTTGAAAAATAACCTAGACTGAAGGAAAAAATCGCATCAAACCCATAGAAAGAGATGAAACGCAGAGTCAAAATGATGATCTTTTCCATTGCTCTCATCTCAGGGCTCCTTTTGAAATTCGTGCTTGATCTGTGAAGGTGCTGTATTTGCTTATGATGTCTGTAGAGGCGAAGCATCATATACACACTAGTCCAGCACACAGAACCCAGGAAGGAGACATCTCGAAGGCCATGAATGTGAGAAAGAACCACCTAATTAGGTCATCCATTCCTAAAATAAAACAAGATTTGACAATGACTCTGGATAGAGACCCATTCCTTAAGGTTGACACTGAGATAATTCAGTTAGAACAAATGAGTAGATTAAGTATCCAGCTGAAGAAAACAGAGTAAAGGATGTACAATGGGTTTCTGATTTTGAATGCTGCCCAACAAGAGCTACCAGGACAAATGGTGAAGGCTTGCAGAGTGCTTAAAAGACTTGTCAAACAGATGGAAAGACCACGCGACACTCTGTGTAGATAAGCATTTGTCTTACATACAGCATCATCCATGAAAGTTCTAAAGCCCAAAGCTGCTGCTTCCTCAGGGATTCCTATAGTACAAACTAGTAACATGTGAACCAAGGATAAGTGTATTATTATTAAGCATATGGGGCCTTTGTTTGATTCTCACAATGAAAATATAAGCATAGCCTACAAAGAGAATGACATTCCCCATGATACCAAGTCCAGTTTGAAAGAGAAAAGCAATTCCCAGGATGCCACCCACTGAAATCATTCTGACACTTCATGGACTGCAGAATTACAGGATGAACTTCTAGTACTTGTTTTTTTAAATTCCTAATTTTAGCAATTATTACCTGTGGTCTCAAAGAGGCATTGAAAAGATTAACCATGCTCTAGGGTTGCCTTCTAGGGTTTTATTTGGTGGAGAATGTTGCTATAATCACTTTAGAGTGTTTTGCATCTGAGAATGCTTGACTATAGCTAACTGTGTGTTGTGTGATGATATATTAGTAATATTCAGCAAGATTTGCAACTCCATTTCCTAAGCCCATTTGTCATGCTCCAAGATTCCTCCATGTTGTTAGCTCTGAGAAGGAAGGTAATAACAGGAAGTAGAATAAATGGTGTTTTTTTTTAGCACAAAACAGATATGGAAAGGGCAAGCTAGGGTCAGCATTCTTTTGGAACAGTCATACAGTTCAATACTTACTCCATTCTTCATTGTTCATCTAAATTTTTGCACTGATGCCTTAACTATGTAAACGTCACCATTTAAAAATCTTAAATCATTTATTTTTCCTTCTTTTTACTGATAACTTCCCTATCTAGAGGACCATCCCTTTTATCAGTTCTTTCTAAGAAAAATAAAGTTTTGGGTTTATTGGTCCTCTGCATTGTCTTTTTGTTTTTCCTTTCATGAGTTGCTGGTTTTTATCCTCAACTATCCTTCAAAATAAGGGCACTGCTTACTTCATTGCATACTGCTGAGCATGGATCTCATTCCTCTGGGTTCTAGCCAACACTCTCTCTCCTTGGGTTTTCAGTTCTACTAATATTAACACCAAGTTCCTGCTGTATCCGTTGTAGATCCCGTTTACTTCACTCACATCTTTGTCGTCAGTCACTTTGCAAGTAACACTTCTTGATCCATCCTGATTTGTGTGCCATCTTTTTCCTGTTGAGATTCTGGTACCAAGTCTGCAATCTCTCATTATCAGTTCCAAAATCAGAAAATCTCTAAAACTGAAAGTTTTTTTTAAACATTCGTTAAGCAACAAAATCTGACCTGACTTGCTGCACACGTTGCATTTCCTCCCCACTAAAAGCTAGCCTGAAATTATGTGAAATTATGTGAGATTTATGTTGATGTCATCTAGCATGGATATCCATGCATTTTGTAGCAAAAATATCAATGTGATTAGTTATGTGTGCTGCCCTAGGCCTTGTTGCGTGTTCTGTGTAATATTCAGTACATACATTGTATTATATTTCTAAATTCTGAAAAAACTACTTATCTCTGAAACACAATTGGCCTCAAAGATTTTAGATAAAGGATTGTGAGCATGTAGAAACTGATTTCCATATATTTGTAACTCACAGCAATCTATTACATAGGCACCATTATTATTCCCAGTTATTTAATAAAAGGGTGACACAGGATTCAAATCAAGGACTCTGGCTCAAAAATTAAGTGCCTAACAAGTTATTACATATTGATTCTCCTATAGCTGTTTGGAAGCTCCAAGTACATGTTTGGGAACAGCAACTGAGAGTCTCAATCTAGGATTATCTAAGATATTTTGTTGGCAAGTCTTCAACTCAGTATATTGACTCTTTCTTTTTGTCATGTTCATCAAAAAAATTCTTCCAATTGTCCTGTATACATGCTGAATGCCTGTTTCCCAACGTCCTGGGACTGAAGATCACAGTATTATTTTCATGGCACCTTTGTAATATTAAAAACTATAGTTTATGACTGTGTTGGTATAAAAATTAACATAATCCAGGCTAGAATCATTATTATATATTTATTGTTGTCATACTGTTTTTTCTTAGGATCTTAATAGGAATTAAATTTAAAACATTCTCACAAAAAGCATCATGCTCGCTAGGCACTGGGCCTTCTATGCCTGCTGTACCTAATGGATTAGTTGAATTTCCCTTGTATTCCACGCACTATCTCTGCTTCTAGTGTGCCTCGTGTCTCCCATTACAGAGACCCTTTTTTTATTCTCTCCCCATGGTAAGCTTCTAGTTTTATGCCTGGGTTGCAAAAAAATGGCTGGTATATGGAAGGAATGGAGAAGATTTCCAGCTTTCAGCACCTTATTTTTATGATATGTCCTTTCAAAACCGCTTCAAGAATTACCTGATAATTTTGAATTCTTGATAATTTGGGAATTTTTGAAATTCTCTGGTTTTCATTGGTGTGATTCTTGTATTTCTGCATTGTTGGGTGAGATTCAACTGTCTAGAGTCTGTTAAGTTGGGCACCTCTGATTCTTATGGTTTCTTGTTACAAAAATGCTGTTGCTGTTTTGTCCTATTTTAGTCTCCCCATCTGGATTTATGTGTTAAAATTTCCACCACTGTTGTTTAAGAAACTTTATTCTTTCAACATACATGATTTTTCATGATATCAGACAAGATGTCTAAAAAATGTCAGCATTGGCTTTATTTAACAAGGCTTTATTTAAAAGGGATGTCATATAAAGAGACGTGAAAAAGTGAGGAAACAGGAAATGAGGTAGTGAGCAAAAGGGAGATGGATGTATATGAACATGTATCATGAGGCATTAGAAGATGTATAGTAAGTATGGGAGAAAAAAGATGTAAAGAGAAAGAGATGGAGACTGTAGAAGAGAAAAATAAAGGAAAGTGAAGCATCACAGAAGAGAGAAAGAGGGAAGAGTGAGGAGGGAGAGTGGGGAATGCAAGGGAAACAATAAAAGGACAATAGCAAAAGTGAAATTTGGAAGAAAAACACTATAGCATTGAAAAATCTATCAAAAGGGAAATTAAAACCCATCAAAATATAGTGGGAAAGGAAGAAAGGAAAAATAGAAGAGCAAGTTGAAGAGGGTCACATCAGTATCACAGCAGGATGAGTTGTTCCCTTTGTCTCTCCCCTCTAAGTAACAACCAGTAGGACATCCATTGACCAACAAAGGACTCCCTGCAGAGCACACCAGAATGCCTGAGAGATCTATGTATCTATACATCTGAAAGTGGGTGGACTGGATCTCCAGGAGGCAGTGGAAGGAGGGAAGTAGCCCTCTCCACCTCCCCCAGTGGAAATCCAAAACACAGATACCCCTGGCAGGGGCAGTGGTGCCCTAACCTGAGATTTCAAAAAGCACACCAGTGCACACTGGTGACTAGAAGCTGAAAGAGCAGTAATGCTGCTCACAGCTCAGCCCCTTCCACTCCCCCAGGAGTGGTAGTTGGCAATGTGACCTGAGGCTTCAGGAGCCACAGCATAACCCATGACAGTCCCCATTGGCAGCATCCTTGACACTGGCTCTACTAGCTGCAGGGACTGCATACAAGACCCAAGACCCCTGAGAGTGGCAGTGACACTTGTGAATGCAGCACCCTAGCAGTGGTTCTGCCAGCGCTCCCAGATAATCCAGGAGCAGCAGCACAGGTGGAGCATGGGGTAGCAGCATCTGAGCCTATGGAGAGCTTTCAGAGAGCTTTCAGAGAGCCAGTGAGGGAATAAAAGATCCAGGCCACCCTGAAGGCATCAGAGGTACTTGCAACCTGACAGCTCTGGTCGTGACACATATCACTGCAGTGACATCATAAGCAGCAAGTCACCAGCAACCTTGGAGGCACAAGCAGCAGAAGAAGAACACTGATGATGCCTTTAGCAGAGGAAGTAGAGGATGAAAAGTGAAGGCTCTCAAATACAACGAGAAGCAGCTCAGAATCAAAGTAACCAAAGCCTTACCTAAATAAGAAAGGTGTTTACTACCACAAATGCACCAGAAGAGGATCAGTTCATGAAGAAACATGAAGAACTACAGTAACACAGCAGAACAGAAAGAAAATGACAACTCTCCAGAAACAAAACTTGAACTCACAGAAGATTGCTATCTGACTGACAGAGAAGTCAAAATAGCTGTCATGAAGAAACTCAATGAGTTACAAGAAAACTCAGAAAGGCTGTTCAAGAAAATTAATGAACAGAAGTTGAACTTCACCAAAGAAATTGAAACTCTAAACAGAGACCAAACGGAAATTCTGGAGATGAAGAACACAATTAATGAGGTGAAAAATAAAGTATAAAACATTGGAAATAGAGCAGACAATATAAAAGAGAGAATTTGTGAGCTAAAAGATAGAAATCTATAAATGATTCAGATGGGAGAGGAGAGAAAACTAAGATTTTTAAAAAATGAAGACATTCTACAATAAATATTTGATTGAGTTAGGAAAGGCAACTTAAGGATAAGGGGTATCCCAGAAGGACAAAAGAGGCAGAAAGGAGCAGAGAACTTATTCAAAGAAATAATAGCTGAGAACTTCACAAATCTTGGGAAGGAACTGGATATACAAGTACATGAAGCTAATATAACTCTAATTATCTCAACCCAAAAATATCTTCTCCAAGACACATTATATTAAAACTGTCAAAAGTCAAAGACAAAGAAAGAATATTAAGGGCAGCCAGAGAGAAGATAATAACCTACAAAGGAACTTCCATCAGGTTTTCAACACATTGCTCAATAGAAACCATACAGGACAGGAGGGAGTGGAATGATAAATACAAAATACTGAAAGATAGAAATTATCAGCCAAGAATACTCTGTCCAGTAAAACTATCCTTCAGATATGATGGAGAAATAAAAGCTTTCCAAGACCAAACTGAGATAGTTCATTGCCACCTACCTTACAAGAAATGTTGAAAGGAGCCCTCCTACATAAAACAAAAAGGCAAAGGTATATAAAGCTTTGAGAAGGGTGATAAATAAACAGAAAGAATCAGAAAATTGCAACTCTATAACAGAATAGGTTAGTAAACAATTATAACATAAAGCCTAAAGGGAAAGAAAGCATCAAAAGTAATGATAACAACATAAACTTGGTCATAAACTCACAACACAGATAAGAATAATTTGTGACAACAAATATGTAAAAGGAGAAGAGGAAAACAAAGGAAACTGCATAGGCTAATGGAGGTAAGAGGCTATCAGAAAAAGGACTATCTCATATATGGCGATCTTTTATACAAACCTCATGGTAACCACTACACAGAAATTCACAACAGAGTCACAAATCATAAATAAAGAGAAAACTATTGCAGAAAACCACCAAACTGAAATGGCAGACAGAAATGCAAGGAGAAAGAAACAATGGAAATATAGAACAACCAGAAAACAAAAGACAAAATGGCAGTATTAAGCCTTCATATATCAATAATCACTCTAAATGTAAATGAATTTAATTCACCAATCAAAATACACCGAGTGACTGGATGGGTTAAAAAACAAGAACCAACAATATGCTGCCTCCAGGAGAAGCATCTCAGTTCTAGAGACAAACATAGGCTCAGATTGAAGGGATAGAAAATGATACTCCAAGAAAATGGCAACCAAAAGAAAGTGGGTAGGGACATTATATTACGATAAAAGGGACATTCCACCAAGAAAACGTAACACTTATTAATATATATTCATCTAACATAGAAGCACCAAAGTATATAAAACAACTATTAACAGTCTTAAAGGGAGAAATTGACAGCAACACAATAATACTAGGGGACTTTAACACCCCACTTAAGTCAATGAATAGATCACTCAGACAGAACGTCAACAAGGAAACAGTGGCCTTAAATGAAAAACTAGAACAGGTGGACTTAATAGATATATATAGAACATTCCATCCAAAAACAGAATACACATTGTTTTCAAGTGCTCATGGAACATTCTAGAAGATATACCATATGTTGGGGGGAAAAGCAAGCCTAAATAATTTAAGAAGACAAATCATGTCAAGAAACTTTTCCAACCACAATGGTATGAAACTAGAAATCAACTACAAGAAAAAACCTGGAAAAGTCACAGATATGTGGAGACTAAACAACACTCCACTGAACAACTATTGAATCAATGAAGAAATCAAAGGATAAATTAAAAAAATACCTGAATACAAATGCAATAAAAACACAATATGACAAAACTTATAGGATGCAGCAAAAGGGGCATGAAGAGGAAACCATATAGTAATGCAAGCCTACTGCAAGAAACAAGAAAAGTCTCAAATAAACAATTGACCACTACACATAAAAGAACCAGAAATAGAACAAAGCCCAAAGTCAGTAGAAGGATGGAAATAAGAAAAATCAGAGTGGAAATAAATGAAATAGAGACTAAAAGACAATAGAAATGATCAATGAAACTGAGAGCTGGTTCTTTGAAAAGATGAACAAAATTGACAAACTTTTAGCTAGACTCACTAAGGGAAAAAAGAGAAGACTCAAAAGTAAATAAAATCAGAAATGAAAGAGGAGAAATTACAACAGATCCAACAGAAATATGAGGGATTATAAGAGAAGAGCATGAAAAGCTATACACCAAGAAGTTGAATCACCTAGAAGAAATGAATAAATTCTTAAAATCATACAGCCTCTTAAAATTGAATCAAGAAGAAATAGAGCCTCTGAAGAAATAAATCATGAGTAGAGACTGAAAAAGTAATCAAAATCTCCCAAAAAACAAAAGTCCAGGACCAGACAGCTTCTCTGGTGAATTCTACCAAACATTCAAAGAAGATTTAATATTGTTCTTTCTCAAATTCTTCCAAAAAATTGAAGAGGATGACATGTTTCCTAATTCATTTTATGAGGCTAACATTATCCTGATACCAAAACTAGACAAGGACAATACAAAAAAGGAAAATTATAAACTAACATTGCTGAGGAACACAGATGCAAAAATCCTCAACAAAATATTAGCAAATCAAATACAGCAATACATTAAAAGGATCATACATCATGATCAAGTGAAATTTATACCAGGGACACAGGGATGTTTCAATATTTGCAAATCAATCAATGTAATATATCATATTAACAAAATGAAGCATAAAAATCACACAATCATCTCAATAGATGCAGAGAGAGCATTTTACAAGATTCAACATCCGTTTATGATAAAAAAAAAAAAAACTCTCAATAAAATGGGTATAGAAGGAAAGTACTTCAACATAATAAAAGCCATATATAACAAACCCACAGCCAACATCATACTCAGCGGTGAAAGACTGAAGGCTATTTCTCTAAGAACAGGAACAAGACTAGAATGCCCACTCTCACCACTCTTATTCAACATAGTATTGGAAGTCTTAGCCAGACCAATTAGGCAAGAAAAAGAAATAAAAGTGATCCAAATTGGAAGGATGAAGTAAAACTGTCACTATTTGCATAAGACATGATTCTATATATAGAAAACCTTTAAGAATCCACCACAAAACAATTAGAAACAATTAATAAATACAATAAAGTTGCAGGGTACAGAATCACCCTACAAAAATTGGTCATATTTCTATATACTAACAACAAACTAGCAGAAAGAGAAATCAAGAAAACAATCACACTTACAGTTGCAATAAGAAGAATAAAATACCTAGGAATAAATTTAATCAAGGAGGTTTAAGACCTATACACTGAAAACTGTAAGACATTATTGAGAGAAATTGAAGAAGACCTAAAGAAATGGAAAGATATCCCATGCTCATGGATTGAAAGAATAAACATAGTTAAAATGTCCATACTACCTAAAGTAGTCTACAGAGTCAGTGGGATCCCAATCAGAACCAATCACATTTCTCACAGAAATAGAGGAAAAATCCTAAAATTTGTATGGAGCAACAAAAGACCCTAAATAGCTGGAGCAATCCTGAGAAAAAAGAACAAAGCTAGAGATATCACCCTGATTTAAAGATATGCTACAAACCTAAAGTAATCGAAACAGCATGGGACTGGCACAAAAGCAGACATGAAATCAATGCAACAGAATTGAGAGCCCAGAAATCAACCCACACATATATGGACAGCTAATCTTTGACAAAGCAACCAAGAACATATGATGGAAAAGGGAAAGTCTTTTTAATAAAGGGCGTTGGGAAAACTGGACAGCCACATGCAAAAGAATGAAAATAGACCATACACAAAAATTAACTCAAAATGGATTAAAAACTTGACTGTAAGACCTGAAGCCATGAAACAGCTGGAACAAAACGTAGGCAGTATGCTCTTTGATGTGGGTCTTAGTAGTATCACTTTGAATATCATGTCTCCTTAGGCAAGGGAAACAAAAGAAAAAATAAACGAATGGGACTACATCAAACTAAAAAGTTTCTGCATGAAAAAGGAAATCATCAATAAAATGAAAAGATAACTTACCAACTGAGAGAAGATATTTGCAAATCACATATCCAATAAGGAGTTAATATCCCAATATATAAAGAGCTTATACAACTCAACAACAAAAAAATGAACAACCCAACCAAAAAATGGGCAGAGGATATCAACAGACATTTTTCCAAAGAAGATATACACATGGTCAATAGGTACATGAAAAGGTGTTCAGCATAACTAATTATTAGAGAAATGCAAATTAAAACTACAATGAGAAATAACCTTACATCTCTCAGAATGGCTATTATTAAAAAGACAAGAAATAAGTGTTGGAGAGGATGTGGAGACAGGGGAACTCTTACACGCTGATAGTGGGCATGCAAACTGATACAGTCACTATGGAAAGCAGTATGAAGATTTCTCAAAACACTAAAAATAGAAAGACCATATGATCCAGCTATTCCACTCCTGAGTGTTTATCCAAAGAACATGAAAACATTGATTTTAAAAGTTATATGCACCCCTATGTTCATTGCAGCATTGTTCACAATAGTTAAGGCTTCAAAGCAACATCAGCACCCATCAATGGATGATTGGTAAAGAAAATATATTTTCTTTATATATGGATAACATTATATATATATAACACATATATTATGGAATACTACTCATCCATAATAAAAGATGAAGTTGTGCCATTTGTGACAACATAGGTGGACCTTGAGGGTATTATGCTAAGTGAAATCAGTCAGACCAAGAAGGACAATCACCATATGACATCACTCATATGTGGAAGATAAACAAACAGATACAGAGAACAGATTGGTTGTTACCAGAAGGAAAAGGGATTGGGGGAGGGCAAAAGGGATGAAGGGGCACATACGTTTGGTGATGGATGGAAACTACACGTCTGGAGGTGAACACAATGCAGTCTATCCAGAAGTCAAAATATAATGATGTACACCTGAAATTTATATAATGTTATAAACCAGTATGACCTAAATAAAATTAAAAATTTTAAAATATTGTTTTTAACAAGGCAAGTCCAGGAGACTGAAATGAGAGAACCGGCCCCCTAGCACGTTCCTCCTTTGTCCTTAGTGATTTGCAATCACGATATTCAAGGATTTTTCTCTCCATTTTGTACCACCGGCTTACTGGTAAAGGCATAGCAATCTATTTAGGAAGATAAAGTACTGTTTTGTAAGTCAATAAATTTAAGGAAGTGGACTCAGGGTTTGGGGCATCTGCATTTGAAGCAACCACTTCCCACAGTTGAACATCTTGTTATTTAATAAACTAATCCATACGTTACAGAAAGCTTGAAGATTTAAATGTTTGTGAGTATATTGCTTTAGATTGAGAAAGAAACCTTTAAAGATCAAAATATGTTCCAGCATAATTTCATTGATGTATAATTCACTGTTGAAAATAACACTGTGTAATTCAAACCATCCTACATTACATGAGAATTCAGCATTTCAAAATAATTAAACATTGTTAAAAGTCTTGTTGCTTTAGGATCATCTATAAACTTCAAAAGGAATCATTTGAAAGAGCTATATGTGATTAAAGCAATTTTCAGTTTAACTGAACCATTTGTAAAGATGTAAAATCCAGGCAGCAATTTAAATATTTCAAACTGCTAGTCCACAAGCCTAATTGGACCCACAGTTTGGTTTTCGTGTTTTGGCTTATTCTGTTCACATTTATGTTACCTGCACATCCATATTTCTCTGAGACACTGAGTTAGTAATCTCTAAAGGTGATATTAATTTACATTAGCATAACAAAGAAATCCAGATATTTTATAGAGGCCAGCCCAGTGACCAAGTGGTTAAGTTTGTGCACTCTGCTTTGACAGTCTGGGGTTTCACGGGTTTGGATCCTGGGCACAGACATGGCATCACTGCTCATCAGGTCATGCTGAGGCTGCATCCTACACAGCACAACCAGAAGGACCTACAACTAGAATATACAACTATGTACTGGGAGGCTTTGAGGAGAAGAAGAAGAAAAAAAAGAATTGGAAACAGATGTTAGCTCAGGTGCCCATCTTTAAAAAAAAAAAAGATATTTTATAAAACATCCTTTCTTGATGTTACAGTGATGAGTTTTGTTGTGTATGTTTTAGGAAACAAATTAAAATAAGTACCATAAAAATTATCTTAATGTTGAAAATTCTTCTGGCACTGTTCATAATGACTCTACAAAACTCATCATTTCTACATTATAAGTAAATGTAATTATCTATGACTCAGACTGAAGACTCCTAGTTGGCAATAAGTCAAATTGTTTTCTTAAGGAAATAAGAAAAATCTGAACGGACTTAATTCTTAAGCTGCTTCCTCATTTCTTACAGATGATGCTCCCCATGGTCCAAAGTATTTCAAAACAATGCTTAGTTAGCCAATAAGTATTAAATTCCATGATTTTTTCAAATAACTTTTCTCAGAATGAAGTCTACACTCTAAGGAGAGTTAGTCTATCCAAACATTTTTTTTAATTTTCTTATTCAAAGGTGTCAGCGCTGCTTGAAGACTAGGATTGCATCCAACTGACTAACTGAACTGATTTTATTTACAAAATTTCGTCCTTTTTTAGCTGTTTCACATATATGTTATCCCTCCTTCTCATAGCCACATTCTTCAGAAAAAAGAGATTCTTCTCATTTGTTGTTTTGAGTATAGTTACCCTAATGTACCCTCAATAAGAATTCATTGTATTCTGTTGGTAAAATTCACCCTTGTTATGCTCCTTGTCTGCACACTTTTTCTCACAAACTCTGGCAGAAATATGTTGCATTTCTTTGCTTAGTAACATATTTAGATATACTCAACCCATCCCAGTTAATTCTAAGATGAATATCCAAATACTTGGATGTTGGTGATTTGAATCATTTCTCTTACAGCTCTGAATTTTTAATAGAATATAATCTGGTGGAGGCTTCTTGTCTAAGGCTGGTGACCCACAGTGGAATTTAAAGTCTGGTCCCAAGACATATTTCCATTCTTGTTCCCTCATATAAGTGTATTTCTGATACTCCAGATATGCTACATTTCCCATGTTTACTAGACACACTCTGAACTCTTTAGTCTGTGTAACACTCCTCAACTTTCTCTGTTTCTGGAGTATCTTCTGCCCATCTCTACCTCTTGAAATCCTATTCATTTTCAAATGTACCTATGAAGCATCAGCAACCCATTGAAACTTAACTGATACTGTATTCTCCTAAGAAAGTTTCCCAGAGGGTTATTTACACACGAACACGCATTCACATACATACCCCATATCTCACATTCTGATAAGGTATATACTGTCTATACATATGCTCATTACCTTTTCTGTAAGTGATTTGCCCTTTGTCAAAACAAATATGAAATAAAAATCATTCCAACTCTAGCCTGCAGTGCAATGAATATGTTCTGTGTGCACACATCCTGTGTGTGCCTGTGTGGGTATGGTTGTGAAAGGAATAGATGTGTAGTCATGTATTTTTGGAAAAGTGCAATAACAAATCAATAGCTGTGCCCTCACACAGGCAATAATGCTTATCCTCATGCATTATTTCTCTGGTTCCTCTTTTAAATGCTGACAAGATTTTTCTCTGCATCATACCATCTTCTCTGTCCTTTACTCCTGATCTTTCCTGTGCTAATGGGACAACTTCAAAGCATAGCTTCTGGGCATATTTCCAGTACTTTCACTTCAATTATCCCTTGCTGTATACCACATTACCCATCTTCCTCGATTTTATAATGGGGTTACCTTCTAATAAATGTATTGTAAATTGAAAATATTGTAAGTCAAAAAATGCGTTTAATAAATCTAACCTACCCAAAATCATAGTTTAGCCTGTCCTACCTTAAGTGTGCTCAGAACACTTATTTTAGCCTATAGTTGTACAAAATCATCTAACAAAAGCCTATTTTATAACAAAGTGTTGAATATCTCATGTAATTTATTGAATACTGTACTGAAAGTGAAAAACAGAATGATCATACGGGTGCAGAATGGTCGTAAATGTATTGGCTGCTTACCCTCCTGACCGCATGGCTGGCTGAGAGCTGCTGATCACTGCCACTGCCCAGTATCATGAGAGAGTAACAGTACAGCATATCACTAGTCCAGGAAAAGACCAAAATTCAAAGTATAGTTTCTACTGAATGTATATTACTTTTGCACCATGATAAAGTCAAAAAGTCCTAAAATAGAGCCATCTAAGTCAGGGACCATCTGTATCTGAAAGAGGAGATACACTGTCAGACTTACGTAATTTATTTCAATGGAAACTCTATTTTCATTTCCTGGAAGTTGTGCTAAGCACTGACTTTGGCTAGACCCAGGACTTCTAGTTTCTTGTGGGGCTACATAGCAACACTCCTGGAATGAGGAGTGATATGTATTTCTCAGTCCCAGCAAAGAATACTGGTTAATCCTTAAGAAGAAGGATTAGAAGGAAGTGTGTGTGTGTGAGTTTGTAACTTTAATTACTTAGATAATTAAAGTTTAACATTATGGGACTTTTATTTTCTTTCTTGGCTCTGTGATTATTTTAAAAAGGTATTTTTAAAGTGTTTGAAAAATATGTTTAGGTATTTATATAAATTTAAAACAAGGATGTAAACTATTCTTGTTATTTTAAATCAGTAAAATTCTTTATCAAAAATGACAAGAAAATTCACCTAAATATTATGAATGGGTGTTCATATTCTCTGTTCAAGGATGACTGCTTTTGCCTTTTTTTCTATTTCTTTATTCATTTAGAGTTTGACAAATTTAGGGTCAACTATGCATTGATTTTATATTGAGAAATAAAACTGAAATTTTAAAAATAAATATGAGATAGTTTAAATAAGGAAATTGGTAAAAGCCTACTAGGAAACTACAAGTGTGATTTTGAGAATATTTAAAAATTCTGAGTGGCTCAATTTTTCAAATGTAAACCTCATATTTTTCCACCCACTAGGGAGGTGGCATCCCACCTAGTCTTGTAAGGTCCTTCCAAAGAGTGATATGGGTTTATTGTCCACATTCTTTATTCTCTTTTGATCATATCCCATAAAAAAGATGAGAAAATACTTCTCCTTATGAACAAACAGGAGAAAAAAAACTCACCCAAATCATCAGAACTATAATGAGGCTAGTGGGAAAATTGAATAATAAATATTCAATCCTTAGAACAACACTATGAGGCAGGTATGATTACTATTTCAACTTTATAGAAGAAGAAACTGAGATACAGTGAAGTTAATACATTGCCTAAATTTATAAAACTAGTAGATGACAGAACAAGGATTTGCACCCAAGGAGTCAGCCTCCAGATCCATGATGTTAATTCCCATTCACACATGTGATTTTACATTTTTAAAAGCTCATTCCCAGCAGCTTCTATGGAGTAAGCATTTATTGGAGCAGCACCAAAACAGCACCAATGGGACAAAAAACCTTTGCAGTCACACTCAAGGATTCAGCCATCATCCCACATGTGGATTATCTTCAAACTTTTATTCTCACTCATGAGTTCTGATACTTCCTGAATTAATTCCCTCCAGTGCTCAAATAGTACTTTCTAAAAGCTTCTTGAGCACTTTTCTTTGCTGCCTTAATTAATTTTTATTCTTGGCCCTTTTTTTTCAAAGCCTAAGGTTTCATTTTACTCACCTGAGTGGAAAGCTCCTATTTGCTGTGAATCTTGGCAGTTAAAATCACATTAAATAGTAATGGTAAACGTAAGTAATAAAACCACATGTGTTTGGAATTTTAGAATGTATTTCTAGGAAACTCATGAGTTAAAAGAAGTAAGAATTGTAGAAGGGAACAATGCAAGTACATTTCAACATGTGGGAAATAATTATGATCCTTGGAACGGCTTTAAAATTATTTCATAAGAGAAAAATACCAAGAAAACAAATGTTTCCAATAAGTTTGGAATTTTAGGGAAAGAAAAGAATTTTCTAGACAGTAAAGATTAGAAACATCAACTTGAGAATAAATAAAATCATGAATAAACAAATAATTATTACAGAAATCAATTAATCCAGGTATTCAAGTATAATACACTCGAGGCACATAAGATTATATGGGTGAGTTATTACAAATCTTTAACAGATAATTCCTGTTACACCAAACTGTTTCAGAGAATGAGATATCAACCAACCACAACCAACAATGATCTAGAGTCTTTTACCCAACTCATTTATAATCTAGGAAAGTTGAGATATCAAAGCTGGGCAAATGTAGTAGTAGAAATAAAAGTATGGAAGACCTCATTATGTATAAATTTGAAAAAATCCTAAATAAATTATTATCCAGTTTAGTATAGCAATATTCACATACATATATCCAATTTCATGATTGAATGGGGTTAATCTCATAAATAGGAGTATACCAATAAGTATATTGGGCTGTACTATCAAATTCAATTGAAAAAACCAGCATTATCAAAAAGTTCAACTAAATTTAACACTGTACAATGATAAAAACCTTTAGCAATCCAAGAATAAGAAAATTGTCTTAATGAGGGGCATCCAGGAAGATCTCATTACAAACCTCAAAATTCATTGTGAGACATTTTAAATATTTTACTCAAAATCAGGAATGAGCAAAGATAATAACTATTACCACTACTATTCATACATTGTCCTAGAAATTCTGGTGATGCAAAGAGACAAAAACAAAGACAAATTAAAAATCAAAATGATTAAAAATGAAGAGATAAAATTGACATTATTTTCAGGTAATACAATTTCAACATAATGTCTTCAGAAAATCATTGTTGTTGCTGGATGTGAGCTTAATCTGTACATAAAAGTAAATAGCATTCTGATACACCAGACAAAGATGCCAGAAATATAAAAGCAATGTGCTAAAAGAGAAACACGAGGGGGTAATAAACTTAGATGTTCAACCTCACTATTAAAACAACAGTCAGCTAGAGATGGGTAAGTATTCATTGCAATGCTTATTTACCCATTGATATATAACATATATCAGCCCAAATTTCTATCAATAGGGGCATGGATAAATAAGTTGATGTTATATTTATACAGGGAAATATTCTACAAATGTTTAAAAGTTCACATGAATAACTTGACTTATATCGACATAGGTTAATTTCAAAAAACAGTGTATGAAAGATGCAAGTTGAAGAATTATTTGAAGAGTAGAATATCTCATGTATCGAGTATAAATATCTTCCTAATGACATTATATAAGTTTTATGAATGCATACATATTCAGAAAAATATACAGTATTTCCCCTTATCCTTGGTTTCCCCAGAGATAAACAATTCTGAAGTTTTAAATTGTGCACCTTTCTGCGTAGTGTGATGAAATCTCACACTGTCCCACTTTGTCCCACCTGGAGCATGAATCATCCCTTTGTCCAGCATATCCATGCTGTATACACTACCTGGCCCGTTAGTCACTTAGTAGCCATCTCAGTTATCAGATTGACTGTTACAATATCACAGTGCTAGTATCCAAATAACTGTCGACATCATCTGCTCCTGAAATCCAGCCATCTACCTTGTCTTGACTCAATGATTCTCCTTCTAACCTGTCTTCAGAAGGACCATAGTAGCCTAACACTAAATCATTCACCTCACTTCATCTCATCACATAGGTGTTGTCTCATCTCACATCACCACAAGAAGAAGAGTGAGCACAGTACAATAAGATATTCTGAGAGAGAGAGACCACATTCACATAACTGTTATTACAGTATATTGCTATAATTGTTCTACTGTCATGCATCACTTAATGACATGGATATGATCTGAGAAATGCATAACTAGGCAATTTTGTCATTGTGGGAATATCACAGTGTTCTTACACAAATTTGGATGGTATACCCTACTACACATCTGTGCTATATGGTGCTAATCTTATGAGACCACCATCATTGACCGAAATGTCATTATTCAGAGCATGACTGTATTTTATTAGTAGTTATTGTGTTAATCTCCTACTGTGTCTAATTTATAAATTAAACTTTATCATAGGCATGTATGTATAGGAAAAAACATAGTATATGTAGGGTTAAGTACTATTTTCAGTTTCAGGCATCCACTGGAGGTCTTAGAATGTATCCCCTGCATTTAACGGGGGGACTACTGTAATAGCATACCCAGGAATAATTATCACAAATTCAACTGTCTGATTAAGAAAAGAAAAATAAGAAGTGAGTGGTATGATTGTGGGAAGTTACACAGAGGGAATCAACTCTAGGTAGAATTTATTTTCATTAAAAACAGGAAAAGAAATAAAGTCATAAAGTTAAGATGCAATAAACTTTTAAATTGGATATCTGCATATTTATTCTATCACTCACTTTGTACCATGTATCATTAAAATATTATGCAGTAATAAAAACAATAAAATAAAGTAATTCCAGGAATAAAATTCTATTTTATTTTTATTTATTATTTATTATTTTATTTATTTAGTGCCTCAATAAAACTTGATTTGATGATTCAATTGACTACTGAAATCATGTAGAGTTGGTTACTTGGCTTTTAAAAAGAGAAAAATCCTAGTTTGAATACAGTGAGTAGTCTAAATATTGAATACAATGGAGTCTAACGTAAAATCAGTTGACAGAATAAATGATCTCTTATGATCTAACTATAAAGCAGATTACTAGATTATTTTCTATGTAAAACATCCTGGATTCGTCAGAAAAAGTGTTTTTAATTCCAGATGTACATAAATTTGTAGAGATATGATTTTAATTTTAAACAGATTTGGCCTATAGGAGACATTTATGTCATAACAAGCCTAGCACATGCTCTAGTAATTGTATTAATTAGCATGAAATGGTTATATGTTAACAGGTTTTTCATATCATTTTGATGGATGTCTATTTACCACTATTAGACCTAATTATCTGTCAGCTGTCACCCAGGTCACCAAACAGCTTTGTCCTTTTGAGTTTGCTAATCATGAAAATTTCCACTTTCCCCTAGTTGGTACATTGCCCTATGTCCCTAAAACCACATAAAGTTTTATACTTTTCCAACTAGGTAGTTTTTAACTAGACTCCCTGGGTCTTCAACTTTGCCATGCTTATTAAAAGTTTTCAGCTCCCATGAGATACCTCATTTAATGAGTCCCTCAACACTGTTTTTCTGATAGTACCACTGAGCGTGGAACAAAGTGCTCCAAGTTTCCAGCGATCTGAGATGATGATCACCCCAACTGATGTTAGAGAACATTAGAATAAAAAAACTCAGAATCAATTTTAAATTGTAACTTGACTTCCAGACATGTTGAAATCTAAAAGACTTATCATATATGTTACCAATCTCGTGATATATTTAGAGATGGCAATGCAGAACCTTTTTCAAAGAACTGGTAAAATTTGCAAGTTCAAATATAAATCTATAAGAAATACTATATTGGACTAGAAAAAAAGTGATCACTGTAGTAACAATCAAATTTCATTGTGTTAGAGTGTATTTGGTCCTCCCCAGCCTTGCACATTTATTGTGTTAAGTTTCCTAAAATTTTTAAGCTCTCTTTGATGAGTCTGTACAATGCAAAAATCTGCGACCATGATAAAATCTTTTCTTATCTCTGGACACCAATAACTACACTGGGTTCCAGGTGGGTATGGAGGTCTTTTTCAGTTTTAATATGTTATAGTAACATAGTAAACATAGTGGAATATTCTACTTTAAAATTATAAGTTAGCTGAACGGATTCTGAGGATTCTAATATTTTGCACATTTGTTTTATCTTAGTGGAGATGATATTTATCCTGACACTAAAGATCACAAATGAACGGGACACCCCTTCCTCAAACCAGAGAGGCTTGAAAAAAACGTATTTAGAACCATATTCAGGTAAATACTCGTTTATGATTTTTATATTCCAGGCCCCCTCCTCCATTTCAATTTCATTCTTGTAGAGATGGGTTAGACAGCATGATCATATAACTGTCACATAACACAAAATGTTGGCTGAGGGTTCTCTCTGCCCTTTCCTGCACAAATCTCAACTCTATATAGTTAATTTTCGTGGCACAGAAGCCCAATAAACCAGAATGAGAGGAAAGGCAAAGTGTCCCCTGATAATTTAGAGCTATGCCTGGACTAACCTGTCCACCTAATATCTTCTCTAAAGGAACTGTTCTTGGCATGACCTATTGTCCTTCACTACTTATATTGAAAAAGAGATATTTAACCCTTTCCTCATTCATACCTAAAGATCTCTATACTCTCACCATATGCATTTCATATTCCTATTCTTGATCCATTGGTACCAGCACTCCTACCCAGGAAGAAGAGCAGGGAAAAGTGTAGTTGAGCAGAATTGAACTACTCTAGACACCAATATTCTCCCAAGTTTCTTCCTTTTCCTTTGTAAACCTGGATGTGTTTAACATCTGGGTCTGTGAACAAGGATACTGGACTCCACACAGGGTATCAGTGGAACATTGGTGACCCTCAGATTATTCTTTATGGGTTCAATTGCTCACACTTGGCAGAATATCCACACGTTGTGAAACATATTAGATGTGCATTTAGGACCTTCAGTGTCATTAAGAGTGTTTCTTTGATGAGGATGAAGCAGTAGGTCCTGAAACTGATTAGGACACACTTAATGAAGTTTCCCTGAGGCCTATTGCCTTATCTCATCATGAAGTGTGTTCAGTGAGTTTATACAGTTCATCACTCACCATTTAATATGTACAAGATACAGTTTCACTCAAATAATGGTAGATACTATGATATCAGATTAGATGTGAGATGAATAGTGCCACCATCCTCTTCCCCACTTTCCTTATCCTTCTTAAGAAATGGAATCCCAATAGCTTTCAGAGCACTGAGTTTCTTCAGCATATGCAGCCAGGCAATCTTCCATTCAAACATGCATGGTTCCTTTAGCACCTCAGAGGTACACAATTGAAACTTTTGCTTACATGTATCCAAAGTTCCAAATATTCTTATGGTCTTCAGAATAACTAAGACTATAATAACACCAAGAAAATCTACAGGCTGTAGCAACCAATTAACATATAAGCTGTATTAATTCTTTATGATATTTTTTCTTAAGCAAAAGCAAACTCCCATGATCTGAATATAACAATCTAAAACAATGCTATATTTCCATTGATAGCATATTATATGTCAGTAAGATGTACCAAGAGAAAAAGAGAGAGAAAAACATAAATAAGAAAGAAAGTTTTAAAAAACATAATCTGATCACTTTTGAACTTAAAAGATCAAATTAGAAAAGCTCTCTGTAAAGAACTATTTTTTGGTCAACAAAATATTTGCAGACTGAATTCAAGAACACTTTGAAAGAATCATATACCATGATCAAGTGGGTTTTATTCCAGGGATTCAAGGATGGTTCAACATCTTCAAGTCAGTCAAAGTGAAACACCACATTAACAAATGAAGGGTAAAAACTCAATAGATGTAGAAAAAGCATTTGACAAAACTCAACATCTGATAAAAACTCTCAACAGAGTTGGTATAGAGGGAAAGTAACTCAACACAATAAAAAGCCGTATATGACAAGCCCACAGCTAACAACATATTCAACAATAAAAAGCTGAAAACTTTTCCTCTAAGATCAGGAACAAGACTAGGATGCCCACTCTTTCCACTATATTTGGCAGAGTATTGGAAGTTTTAGCCATAGAAATGAGGCAAGAAAAAGAAATAAAAGGCATCCAATTTGGAAAGGAAGAAGTAAAATTGTCGCTATTTGCAGTAACATTATATTATATGCAGAAAATCTTAAAGACTTCACTAAAAAACTGTTAGAGCTAATAAATGAATTCAGGAAAGTTGAAGAATACAAAACCAATATACAGAAAGTTGTTGTATTTCTGTACACTAATAACAAACTATCAGAAAGAGAAATAAAGAAGATTCTATTTACAATTGCATCAAAAAGAATAACATGACTAGGAATAAATTTAACCAAGTGAAAGATCTCTTCATTAAAAGCTATAAGACATTGATGAAAGAAATTGAAGAAGACACAAATGAATAGAAAGATTTTCTGTGCTCATGGATTGGAAGAATTAATATTGGTTAAATGTCCATACTATACAAAGCAATCTACAGATTCAATGCAATCCCTGTTTAAATTCCAATAGCATGTTTCACAGAAATACAAAAAAAATTTCTGTGAAAGATTGAAAGTAGACCATTATCTTACACAATAGACAATAATTAACTCAAAGTGGATTAAAGACTTGAATGTAAGACCCGTGGCCATAAAACTGCTGGAGCAAAACGTAGCCAGTATGCTCTTTGATGTGGGTTTTAGTAGTATCACTTTGAATATTATGTCTCCTCAGGCAAGGGAAACAAAAGAAAAAATAAACGAATGGGACTACGTCAAAAAACATATGCAAGGCAAAGGAAACCATGAACAAAACAAAAATACAGCCCATTAACTGGCACAAAATATTTTCAAATCATGTATCTGACAAGGGGTTAATTTCCAAAATACATAAAGAACTCATACAACTCAACACCAAAAAAACTAACAACCTGATCAAAAAATGCGAAGAGGATATGAATAAATATTTTTCCAAAGAAGATATACAGATGACCAAGAGGCACATGAAAAAGTGCTCAGCATACTAATTATTAGAGAAATGCAAACCAAAACTACAATGAGATATCACCTTACTCCTCTCAGAATGGCTATAATTAACAAGACAAGAAATAACAAATATTGGAGTGGATTGGAGAAAAGGGAACCCTCATACACTGCTGGTGGGAGCACAATCTGGTGCAACCACTATGGAAAACAGTATGGAGATTTCTCAAAAGATTAGAAATAAAAATATCCTACAATCCCACTATCCCGCTACTGGCTATTTACCCAAAGAACATGAAATCAACAATACAAAGAGATTAATGCACCCTTAAGTACATTGCAGCATCATTCACAACAGCCAAGATGTGGAAGCAATCAAAGTGCCCACCAACTGATAAATGGATAAAGAAGACTTGGTATGTATATACAGTGAAATACTACTCAACCATAAAAAAAGACAAAATCATCCCATTTGCAGTAACATGGATGGAGCTTGAAGGTATTATATTAAGTGAAATAAGCCAGACAGAGAAAGATAAACACAGTATGATTTCACTCATAAGTGGAAGATAAACAAACACATAGATAAAGAGAACAGATTAGTGCTTATCAGAGAGGAAGATGTCGGGGGGGCTGGGCTAAAGGGGTAAAAGGGCACATATGTATGGTGACAGATAAAAACTAGACTATTGGTGGTGAGCATAATGCAGCCTATAAAGAAAATGATATATAATCATGTACACCTGAAATTACACAATTTTATAAACCATATGACCACAATAAAATTTTTAAAAATTCCTAAAATTTCCTTGGAACCTGAATAATCAAAGCAATCTTGAGAAAGAAGAACAAAGCCCAAGGCATTACACCATACTGTTTTGGTGTGATGATTTTAAAGTATATTAGAAAGCTATAGTAATCAAAACAGTATGGCATGACATAAAAACAGACACATAGATCAATGAAACAGAATACAGAGCCCAGAAATAAACCCACACATATATGTTCAATTAATTTACAACAGAGAAACCAAGACTATACAATAGGGAAAGGACAGACTCTTCAATAAAAGGTGTTGGGAAAACTGGACAGCCACATGCAAAAGACTGAAACGATCACCATCTTACACCACAAGCAAAAATTGATTCAAAATGGATTCGACTTGAACGTAAGACCTGAAACCATAAAACTCTTAGAAGAAAACATAGGCCAAAGCTACTAAACATCAGCCATGGCAATGAATTTTTGGATTTGACACCAAAAGAGAATCTGCAAGTATATAAACACACTCAGCACATCAAGGGAGTCACTTTGCAGAAAAAAAAAAAAGAGCAAAACTCCTTCCTCTGTCAATATAAGAAGCATTCAATATAGAATAAACATTTTGGTAAATGAGAAAGTATCTGTGACTCTGGTTTGGATATTTATTTTGAGTGAACCAATAACAAAAGGAATTAGGCAGGTGTAGTATTAGGACATAAGACACAATATAAGCAGTTCAATAAGACTCTGGGCTTTCAAAATAAGGGAAAGCATTTAATACAGTTTTATTTGCTACTTAGTTCTGTAACCAGGGTATACTTGCTTATTGATTTAATTTTTCACTCTTTAAGAAATTTAATTAATTTATACTTAAAACCAAAACAAATACAATAAATTCAAAATATATCAATAGACTGGATGTGTACCCAGAGTCTATCAACCAAGAGTCTATCAACTCTGACGCATATAAATATCTTAGGAAAATGGTCTATACATGTGTAGCTAAAACATGTTTCTAAATAAATGAGTGTGTCAGATTGAGAGAGAGGAGTTATGAGAGGAAAAAGGCCCTTGTTGACCATTATCCAATTTATTCCCTAGATTTCCCCTTCCCTAGGACCTTACTGAATGCTTTGGCCACATCTTTGTTGCGGAAGCTGTAGATAAGGGGATTCAGCATAGGGGTGAGAATGGTGTAGAAGGATGACACCATCTTGTCCTGGGTTAGGGAATGATTAGAAGTGGGCCGCATATATATGAAAATACCTGCTCCGTAATACATCCCGACAACAAGAAGGTGTGAAGTACAGGTCGTGAAAGCCTTGTGCCGACCCTCCTCAGAACTCATGCGAATGACAGCCATGATTACACGAGTATAGGAGATAACAATGAGTAACAAAGGGAAGAGAAGCATTAAAACACAACAGATAAAAACAAGTGTTTCAAATGTGGAAGTGTCAGTGCATGAGAGACTTAGGAGTGCAGACACATCACAGAAAAACTGGGGTATTTTTCGGGAGCCACAATATGAAAAGGACAAGGTAGTGGCTACATCAACAATCCCATCAAAGGAACCAAGGATCCATGAAGAAGCAACCATGAGTCCACAGACTTTTTGGTTCATGAGATTGTGGTACTGAAGAGGGTAGCAAATGGCAACATAGCGGTCATAGGCCATGACAGCCAATAGGAAGCATTCACCACCAAGGAGAGACACATAGAAGAGTATCTGGGCTTCACATCCTGCTACAGAAATGGACTGCCTGCCAGACAAGTAGTTGCAGGCCATTTTGGGTACAGTGGTGCAGATGAGCATGAGGTCCATGAGGGAGAGTTGGCTGAGGAGGAAGTACATTGGGGTGTGGAGTCGGGTATCCAGGTAGATAAGGAGAATCATGACACTGTTTGCCAAAAGTGCCACTGTGAAGATGCCCAGGACCAAAGAGAAGAGGAAGATATGAGTGCGAGTGTGACTGAAGATTCCCATCAGGATGAAGTCAGAGCCAGATGTCTGATTCTCCCATTCCATGATGAATAGTTTCATTATCTAGAACCACAAGAAGTTATAAAGTTAAACATCTTGGTAGTGTTTGGTATCTATTTACTGTCTATTCTGTGTATGGTGCTCTGGTACCAACATGCATGATATGGCCAGGACTGTGTAAAGGAATGAACAGAGACTGTGCAGTCAGGTAGCATTAATCACATTCAAGCTCCATCACTACAAACTTGCATATCCCCTGACAAATTATTTCTATGTGCTTAACTTACTTCCTTTACAAAGGAGAAATAACATTTTAACTGAGTTGTTGTGGTTGTTAAACAAGATATCACAGCATCTGGACTGATCATCTGAGTCCTCAAAGACCATATTACCTAGTATTAGCTAAGAATATAACCATAAATAAATTTATCATATGTCAGTATGTAACAAATTCTGTAACAGAGGAATAGAGCATTTTGAATGTCATTGCCTATATAGTAAAATAAAATAACTATGATTAATAATCTGCTGTTTCCAAGATACATTAACATAGACATTTATATAATTCATTTGTGCACCAAACTTAAAGACCAAACATGGTTACTCGTTATACAGTTACATAGATGATGAACCTCCAGTTCAGAATAAGTGTGAAATAATTGCAAGTAATTCATACATTATGACTAGATGATTCAATCATGGATGAAGAAGTAAAACAATAAAATTATCATTTATGTCTCAGTTTGAGAAGGGCAGTATTTTAAGATTTCTTTCTTTTCACACCCACAGAAATGAAGAACCTTTAAGAAGGTATAGGAACGTATCCACACGCCATATACCCTGTGCTTCTGCTGAATTTCATTCATCAGCACCAAATGGAGCAAAATAAACATCTTGGTATATCTCTATCAGTGTAAGAGTGAGCCAGGGTCAGCTTTTAGTACTTAGGGGAAAATGTAGTTACTATACAGAGGATTAGACACAAGCGAACTGGACAGAGACTTTTTTTTTTATGGAATGCTTCACGAACTTGCGCGTCATCCTTGCGCGGGGGCCATGCTAATCTTCTCTTTATCGTTCCAATTTTTAGTATATGTGCTACTAAAGCGAGCACTAGAGACGCCTTTTTATGTTGTTGAAACATCAATGAAGAGGAACCCAGCCAACTGCATGACATAATTTCTTTTGTCGTTAAAGGAAGCATATTCTTTCATTCTGCCCACCACTGACTCAATCCAACTGTGTTTAAAGATTGAACAGGCTTCATGCTTTTACTCCCAAATACTGTTGAAGCCAGCTTTCACTGCTCCTGTGGTCTCTAGCTTCTATACTGCAGCCCCATTATGACAAAATTTTCTGGGAAAGAGGTAGTATGTTTTTAAATCCCCTTATTTTCACATCTCTCTCTGTTTTTTCATCCCCATCCAACGGAGGATTTACCTGAAGCTCAAGTCCATTACAAGGACTTAGCAGTTCTGTATTCATAATTGTGTGTTCGGTTTTTTTTTCTTAAAAGTGCCCTCAAAGGTGTACAACTTTGAAGCCCAACCAGGACTGGAGCAGCCCTAGCTCCCATCCCTCCCTTGGCAGAAGGCTTATACAACTCTGTCATTCCAGAGGTACCTGCTTCTCCTGCTGTGAAGGTGGGCTGTGGCAGGTGACCCACGATTGCACTCTACAAATCGTATGCAAACAGTATCTATCCTGTTTTCTCATACTCTCATTTTTCCCCCTCTGGAGATTGCTTCTCCACACTAGATTGCCCTTCCCTCAAAAATTTGTGGTGAAATTAGTGATTTGGGTGTGTGGATTGTAGGAGGAGACTAAGAAGGCCTATAATATGCTGTGGTCCAGTCTATTTAGGCAAAACTAATTTAGAAGACTAATAACATCCACATTTAGTCTTTTATTTTTTCTGGAATACATTGGGTTTTAGAGACAGACCCTCTATAATAATAACATAACAGTACATTTACTTGTAGCCTAATAATACCTCAATTTTATAATAGTATGTCATGCTTAATAAAATTCAAATGAAACTAACTATGCAGATAATTGCAATAAAATAGACAAATTAAGACCACTCTTAACTAAATTCCTTCATTCAGCCAATACTTAAATAAAACTTTTCTCCTGTTTAGAGGATTATTTGGAAGCAGCCAATAGTCAACATCCCTATTTACTAATGATAGCATTAGCTGACAAGAATTTTACTTTTATATATCTATGCAAAATTATTTTCTAAGTAAATGGTTAGAGAAATAAGCATGTTTATTTGGCAAAGTGTTATCAAAATATAAGGACTTCTCATATTAAAACCATCAGTTAGAATGCAAATTTGAAATTCTTTTTTTAATCAGGCTAATTCAGCAATCTTGTAGTGGTTTTTTGCTTTTCCCCACATTACTTGTTTTAAATTTTAAAGTCTATAATTATAATAAAATATGCATATTAAAATGTGAAATCTTCACTTCTATCTTATTCCCCAGAGGCAACTAGTTTTTAATAATTTATTATTTTACCTGCTGGTTACAGTCATAATAATATGTTTTTTTCCTCTATTTTGTGAAGACCATATCTGACATGAAAGTTAAGAATTTATGCCTTGAAATAGCTCTCTATATCTTATACCATTTTCTTCATAAATTTTGAATAATTATAGTATTTTTCATGTCCGTTTCTTCTATTATCTCTCTTTAGAAATTTGTAAAATATCATTAAAACTCGATTGCTTTTTTATTGCATTCATAAGGGAGAACTATGAGTCCCCATATCTCTCACTGTGTTCCTTCACCATCCCTTCCATAACCAAATATTGTCCCTGTTGATAGTAGTTATTAAGACGTCTTTTTGAAAGATCATATCATGGTTGTCTATTGATTTAAATATTTTAACACCAATGCAATTTTGTAATTTTAAGAGCATACAAATATTAGGAGCACAAATTCCTCTTTTTGTGGTAGAGATAGGACTGATTCCTCTACAGGCCTCTACCCTGAAGGGGTAGCTGAAATGTAAACGCTTAAAATGAGACAGTTGGATTTGGGAGTTTTAAGAGCTAACTCTTCAAATGGGACTTTCTGAATACCAAAATAAGAGGTGTATGTAGGGGGACCAACACACCAGGAAAAGCCTTTATCCTTTCAGTCAATTTGGTTGCTGTCCCCAGAGAGCAGTACTCATTTGTTTTGCTTCCAGGTATGCACCTTGCCGCCAATTACTCTGCATGGGGAGTGAGAACCAGAGACAATAGTGGTGGGGATTACTGGAACAGCATTTTTTGAACAGATCTTCAGTTAATGTTTTTTCACATAGGGCCTTTGTGTGTAATTCATGACTGCATAAATCTCTGGTGGTTTATTCAGCAGATATTCATGTGTTTTGATCTTTCCACGTATCCCGTGTAATATTTAGTTTACTGATCATCTCTTCTCCTATAATCATTGTCCTTATTTATTGCTACATATACTCCTCAATATTCTTGAGTTGGAAGCACTCCCATAACTTTTTAAACATAACTCTACAATAGCACTCATCAAATTGCATTGTAATAATTATTATATATGTATATATGTTAGGCATAGGTATATGCACACATATGCTCTCATCTCCATGAGAAAATAAATACTTCCTTGAAGATGTCCTCACCCATTTGCTCATTCTGTATTTCCAAAATACTTATATCCACAGTCTTCCTCAATTCTTTAGCTGTACATCTCAGTAATCGTAAAGCACTTCTTTTTTTACTCCCAAAGATCCAGTCACACAGTCATACAAATTTCTTCTTAAAACTAACTCTGTCATCATACAAATATGTCTGTTCTTATTTCCATAATAACAACCTAATCTCCATATATTGCTACATATTATACCAGCTAATTAAGCTTTACTTCTAAAGTTTCTTAAATTTTCAGCTCATCCTTGTCGGTGTCGCAGTCCAATATACACATCAGGATAGATGCGGAGAGGGCTGATGGCCACTCTGAGTTTATTATAACCAGTGTTTCAATACATACATAGCTTACATCTGTTAAACATACACAGGTGTTCTGGATGAAGTAATTAGCGAATGCCAAGAATTCTTAGTGATTTCTCAAGGAGCCCTCCCTTGGCCTCTGTTTTGATATTATCATGTTATTGCTGTGCTCCTATATTTTTATCTCGGAGCAGGCAAGGTCTCTTAGGCAACGGTCCCTCCTGCTCCTGATATCGATATCATTTCTCCATCTGTGCCCCCGGGCGGCCGCCGCCTGGCTTAGGTTGCCCCCCCAGGGGGTCTTACCCGTTATTGGCTAGCCGGCCTTCTCACCTCCGGGTCACAGTTTGTTGGCAAGCTTTTTCCAGTGATTATTAACCCTTCCTGTGTCAGGGGCAGCTACAATCCTACAAGTATATATTAATGACCATCATTGTACTTCAAAAACTCCAGAAACTCCAACTTAACGTTCAACATGTTCAAGGATGTACTCTGCTTACTAAATACAGTTTAATTATCCATGGGAAACTTGTACCTAACTCAAGCTGGCATATTTACTGACCTTGAAATATTTTGTTAGGTAACAGTATTGAAAACACTGAAATAAGGCAAAAAGGCAGTTGACGTGCCTTTACAAAATCATACAAAGAGATTATTTAACAGACTCTTCCAAGGATTATTTAATTCAGGGAATGTACCTGTATGTGTGTGTGTGTGTGTGTGTGTGTGTGTGTGTGTGTGTCCCTATCCCTGAGAACAAGTAGTGTGTCTGAATTCCTCGCAATTGTAATGAGAATTTGTGATTAAAAAGTTATCTTTAAATTTGCTAGAGAGTTTAAAGAAATAGCAGATTAAAAAATCTCAGTATTATCACCTGCAAAACTATATTTTGCAAAATATTAGTGGCCAATAAGATTGTGATTAAATAATTTTTAAAAACACCTTAGGCTGCCTTTAGTTATGGAAATAATAATACAAAGGGCTTATATGCATTAATACACTCAAAACTTAAATTTCATTAGTTCAACCTTTTGTAAAGTATAGTAAATTCTTCCTCATAAAAGAAAATCCACATCCAAATTCTCACAAAATGTTTCACACTATATAATTATGAATCAAAGGCTTGAGTTTCACTAGTGTCACTGGTTGTTAAAAACACTGCATCATAAAGCACTAATAGAAGCTATACTTAACTTTTAGAGTACAGAATTATACTGAGATTACCTTCATTCCTACTTACAAGAAGGACCATTCCAAATATATATTAAATATACGTATATGTTAAAGGAAAATGGGAGAAAGGAGGAAAAAAAGGACAAATGTGCTGATGAAGCTGATTAAATAAGCATAAATTTTAAGAAAAATAGAGACTTAAGAGGAATAAAAATATAGGAGAGAGGGGCCGACTCAGTGGCACAGCGGTTAAGTGCTCACGTTTGCTTCAGCAGCCCAGGGTTCACCAGTTCGAATCCCGGAAGCAGACATGGCACGGCTTGGCAAGCCATGCTGTGGCAGGTGTCCCACATATAAAGTAGAGGAAGATGGGCATGGATATTAGTTCAGGGACAGTCTTCCTCAGCAAAAAGAGGAGGATTGGCAGCAGATGTTAGCTCAGGGCTAATCTTCCTCAAAAAAATAAAATAAAATAGGAGAGACCATATGGAAAGGAGAGATAAAAACTTGAACACAGTTGGAGCATATCAAACATGAAAGGTCAATTCATGTGTGGATACCATAGTGTTTTCTAATTTGCATTCTCCCTCAGTTACAAACCCAGCAACACCATCCTCCTGCAGAGCACAGTAAAAAGCCTGCAGCAGGTCAGCTGGATTACCATGGCACACAAGCATGACATCTAAGATGGTTAGAAAGTACTCATTTAGTCCAGTGGTTCTCACAGTATGATCCCCCAACCTGGCAACACCAACACCTGGGAACTCATTGGAAATGTGAATTCCCAGGCACCACTCCAGGCCTATTGAATCAGAAACTGTGGAGGTTGGACCCAGAAATATGTTTTCACAAGCCTCCGGGTGATTTGGATGCTGGCTAATGTTTGAGAACCACTGATGTAGTCCATCTTCCTGCCTTCAAAGAGGACTTTCTCACAGTATCCCAAATAGAAAAAAGTTAGTACCTCTTGGAAAGACATACCGCTACTTCTGAAAATTTCCTCTGTCTTTCCTTGTAACCTCATCCGGTTTCCAGTTAAAGTAAATCCTTTACTTTCCATCCTCTGGATACAATATTCTCTGATTCATTTTTTTAGTACCATTGAGTTATGTCACTCTCCTCAAAAGCCCCCACAGGTTCCAAAATGTCAGAAAAGAAAATGGTAAGTACTTATTTTGTGGTTCAGGACACTGCACAGGAGGTTATATCCACCATCTCAAGAGGTTTCTCCTCATTGTTTTTCAACACAAACCCTGACAATCCTACTCTTTCGTCCCAAACATATCACTATAATTTTCTGCTGGGAAGTCTTGGCTCAAGTTACTTCCCTCATGCGGAATACACTTTGTTCCTCAACGACATTTTCAGTTCATTCCTTCATTCAAGCTCTAGAACAAGTTCATGATCCTCATGAGCTCTGTTTCATTTTAATAGATAACATTCTCCACATTCACTAATCTCAGTCATTTGGTGTCTTCTGCTCTTTACCAAAAGTGGTGCAGAGTCTTGAACAGGGATATGGGTTTGGGGATCAGACATGTCTGAGTTTCAAAAATCATTCTACTGCCAAATGTGGTATCATCAGACTTCCTTTTTTTTTAACTTCTATAGTGAGACTAATACATCTCTCTCAGAATTATTGTAAATATTACAAAAGATAATTTTTGTGCATCACTCAGCACAAAGCATAACCCAAAGTATATGTTTAAAATATACCAAGTATATATTTCTCAGGAAATATGTTTCAACTATTTTAATCATTACCATTATCATGATTTTGGCATGTAATCATATTGTATTGCTTTGAAAGTGCTGCCACAATAAGATGCCACAAATTAGGTGGAGTAAACAAAAAACCTTATTATCTCACAGTGCTGGAGGCTAGAAGACTCAGATCAAGGTGCCAGCAAGGTTGGTTCCTTCTGAGGGTGTGAGAAAGAATGAATTCTATGCCTCTCACCCAATTCTGGTGGTTTGCTGGTAATCTTTGGTATTCTTTGGCTTGTAGAAGCATAACCATACTCTCTTTCTTCATCTTCACATGGCAGTATCCTTGTGTTTGTATCTGTCTCCAAATTTCCTATTTTTATAAGGACACCAGTCTTTTGGACTAGGGCTTCCCCCTCCAATGACCTCATTTTAAATTAATTACCTCTGTAAGGTCCATATCGCCAACTAAGATCACATTCCGAGGTACTGGAGTTTAGGACTTCCCTATATAAATTTTGAGAGGATACAGTTCAACCCATACCACATATATTGATTTCCATCTTTAATTACCACCTATTATTTTGTGTAATAACTTACACTCAACTAGAGTATAGGCCCCTGGAAGGTAAAGTGTATGGCTTACATTATTAAAATAATATTTTAGTCAAACAGAACTACACACAGAGTTGACCAGGTGGACCTTAGGGGAAAAAATGTCTTCAGCTATAAGGCTAGGTCCATGAAGAGATTCTCCGAGTGATTTTTCAAGTAGCATACATTGGAGGACAACTAAATCATAATGAAGCATTACATTTTTGTAGTATCCTTTTAAAAACCACAGAACTCAAATTTTTAAAAACCCCAAAACTCAAGTTTTAAATATGGGATGAACTAATGCATGCCAAGTTAATACAAAAATGTATCTATTGCTTTGGAAGTATCTAAAAAATGTACAGGTTTTCACCCATTTCTGCCTCATTGAAATCAAGAAGTTCCTAGAATTTTTGTAATTTAAATTTCTTTTTCCAATCTTACCGTCTGATGTTTCCCAAGAAGATATAATAATACTGACTGAGTAAATTAAAAGGGCTTAAATTCATAGAGATTGTTTTCCTAGTTAAATTTCTTAGTCCACAGAGATTCAGTCCCTTGCCTTTAATTACAATGGTGAAATTGTCCTCCAATTTTTGCCTAAGTGACCAAGGTAATTGTTATTATTTCACCATAACCACTATTTATTTTTTACACCAGGTAGTAGAGATTACCTGTGTCTTTCATTCATTAATAATATAAACTGCCCGAAATGTTTCACCTCTCTAATTCTGATGTTTAAAAATATTAATAATTTCTCATGCCTCCTGTCCCAATGGTTCTCAGGCTGGAATACTCATGAGAATCTTTTAAGAAGCTTCAGAAATGTTTTCCAGGCCAGACGTTTCTGAGATCACTGCATTAAAGTGTCTTGGAAATAGTCCAGGCAGTGCTGTTTTTAAAATATTCCCAGTTGATTCTACTGTTGATTCTGTTCTTTCCAAAGTTAACAATGCCATCTTGGTCCTCAGATACTATTGTCTTCTATTCCATGATAAAACTTATTAAATCAGGTGTTTTTGTCCCTCATACTTTCTTTGTCAGTTGGTACTTTTACATTAAGCTACTAATAAGGCCAAACTATCCTATTATTCATTAAAGAGCATCCATATAATGCATAGGCTTGCTGCCAGAGACATTTTACTTTACCAAGGCTGGGAAAAGAAAAATAATTAGATGCTACCTCATCAACAAAAAGCCAGAGGTGATTACTGAGATAACGAGAGATTTTCCTTTTGGTACCAATTTTTTTTAACATTTTTGGAGGATTATTTCCACTATTCAGAAATTGTCACACATTGTCTTCAAGTAGAGATTACTAGACAATATTACTCTCTTTTTTCCTTATGACAGTAGTGGCTCAAATATTGGGCCTTTACTC
Source organism: Equus quagga (assembly GCF_021613505.1). Classification (NCBI taxonomy): domain Eukaryota; kingdom Metazoa; phylum Chordata; class Mammalia; order Perissodactyla; family Equidae; genus Equus; species Equus quagga. Next base: position 38,878,111 of record NC_060281.1, read on the forward strand.
TTAGTCATTACATTCTTAGTTCTCTCTGTAATGACTCCCCAAGGTGTTTCCTCCCCAGCCCTACTTTGGAGGCTTTAAAAGCTCAGATGCAAATATCTGTTACTTATCATCAATTAGACAGTTTGAGGAGATGATGTGTTAGTTTCTGTGGTCACTGAGAAATGTGGAATCTTCTCAAGTCCATAAGATGACCCTTGAGGGATGAACCCAGGTAAACACTCAGAAGCCCAGTAACTCTATGAGATAGAAGAGCTTGAGAGTTATTTTAAATAAGTGACAAATGAGGGATAGATGGAGCCTCACCAAAATTATACTTAACTTGCTTCATCTCAGTTTTTGAGTGAATTAATGTGTTACATCATGACTTTATTGGGTGAACAGAGGAAAGATGGAACTTACTCTGGAATAACATTAATGAGGGGGCCTCTTCTTTTTTATACAAGATGTCTCACATTCAATCAAAACAACTAGGCATGGAAAAAGACAGGATCATATAATTGAATACAAAGCAAAAAGATGAAGAAAGGATAATAGACAAGACTTATGGGTAATCCAATGGAATAGAATTAGGAGTCAAGGACTAAATAAAATTATTTTAAACGTGTCAGGAAAAAGAGAGACATGATGGAAAAATTAGATGAAAGTGTATAGCACTCACCAGTGATTGCAGTCTATGATAAAAAAAATCAAACAATGCAGTAATGAAAAATATAATAACCAAACTTAAGAACTCAATAGATGGATTTGATAGTACGCTAGACACAGCACAAGAGATCATTAGTGTACTGGAAATCAGGTTGATATTAACTATACAAACTGAAGCTCAGAGAAAAAAACACTGGGAAAAAAGAGCATAAGAGATCCATAGATCATAGTTAAAAATTCTAATGTACATTCAATTGGAATACCAGAATGAGGGGAGACCAAAGAGAAAAAGAAATATTGAAGAGACCAGAGTAGAGAATTTTCCAAAATTGATGAAAGGTAAAAATCCACAGAATGAAGATATTCTGAAAACCTCAGCTAGAGGAAAATTCAACCTAACACCAGTGTAGTCAAACTGCTGAAAAACACAAATAAATTGAGAAAATCTTAAAAATCAGCGAGAGATAAGATATATTCCTTTCAAAAGAGCAACAATAGGTTGAGAAGACAAATTATCAAAATTGACACAATAAGAGTTTGAATTCAGAATAGTCTTATACTTACTAAAGAAATTGAATTCATAATCAGAAAACTTCCCTTAATGAAAACCCCAGTTCCAGATGTTGTCACTGGTACATTATAACAAATATTTAAGGTACAAGTAATACCAATTTTAGTCAAAATCTATCAGAACATAGTGGAGAATTGTACATTTCCAATTTCACTTCATAAGACCCATGTAAGTTTTTTGCCAGAACTTGTCAAATAAATCACAAGAAAAGAATGTCCTTCATGAACAGATGCAAATTCTTAAACACTATTGGAGAACTGAATTGAGCCATATAGAAAAAGGATAATAAATTGTGACCCAGTCAGATTAATCTGAGGAAAGCAAACCAACTTTATTTACCTTGGTAAAATCAATCAGTGTAATTCACCATATTAAAAGAAAAAACCAGAAATACAATAGACCATATTCCATAAATGCTGAAAGAACATCAGATAAAATCTAACACCCATTCATGAATAAAAGCTCTCTGCACACTAAGAATTGAAGGAATTTCTCCAATTTTACCAAGGACGTGTACAATAAAAACCTACATACCACCAGATTTAATGAGGAAATATTAAATTCACTTCCCCTAACATTAGGAAAAAGTCAAGGTTTTCTTCCCATCCCACTTCTGTTCAACATGAGACTAGAGGTCTTAGCTGATATAATGAGTTAGAAAATGTAGTAATGGATGTAAAGTTTAGAAAGGAGAAAAAAAGCATTCTTTATTCCAAGATGACATAATTTATTCTTGGAAAATACTAAGCAATCTACAAAAAAAATACACTAAAGTCAACTGGATTTATATATACTAGCAGCAAACATTTGGAAGACAAAATTTTAAATAGCTATATAAAATAATATAAAAGCCAGAAGACACATAGGACAATTTTTTGTAAAAAATGTAGAACCATTACTGACAGAATTTTTAAAGGTCATATATAAATGCAGCGATATACCATGTGCTTATATTGAAGAAATAATATCATAATGTCAGTTCTCACCACCTGATCCAATGCAATTCCAATGAAAATTGTATAAGGTTCTCTTTGCAAATACTGAGAAGTTGATTCTAAGATTTACATAGAAAGAACCACAATGCTGAAGGAATTACATTATTGGATTTAAAGAATTCCTATAAATGAAGATGGTGGCATCAAAGGAAAATCAAGCAAATCAATGTTACAGACAGAGAGCCAGAAATTGATCCAATGTATATGGCCTCAAGGCAATTTAAGTGTGTGGTAGGCAGACTTCTAAAATGGTCGCCAAGATTCCTGGCTTAGCTTACACACTCTTTCACCCAGTTATTCAATCAGATGCTAATCTAGGTATTGCTGTCAAGGGATTTTAATGTAATTAAGATCCAAAATTCATTGTATTTAAGATAGGAAGATTATCAAGGTGAGCCTGACTGAATCACATGAGCTCTCTGAGACCAGAGAGCTTTCACCTGGGGTCCTAGAAAAGAAAGTCAAAGATTTAAAGCAAGGTAAGGATTTGACCTGCCACTGTTGGCTGGAAGATGGAGTGGGCTAATGGATGTGGATTGCCTCTAGGATCTGAGAGCAGCCCTTGGCTGACAGTCAGAAAGGAAACATGGACCCAAGTTTTACAACAACAAAGAACTAAATTATGCCAACAATGAGAGTGAGCCTTGGAATGGATTTTTTCCCCAGGCCCTCCAGATAAAAACTTGGCCTCACTGGCACCTTGATTTTAGCCCTGAGACTCTAAGAAGAGAACCAAGCCACTCCATGCCAGACTTCTGACTTACGGAACTGTGAGATAAGAAATATGTGTAGGTTTGTGGTCAATGTCTATGTGGCAACAGAAAAGTAATACAAACAATTTGTTGTCTTTTCTACAAGTGGTACCTGAACAACTGATCAAAATTCCCAATTACTCTGCATTTTGTATTTCAGAAGGATCCAAGGAATTTTCCCTTCCCGAAGTCATTGAGACTTGCATTGACGATATAGCACCAGCATGTTGGAGAAGCTCTGTAGTGGCACACATGAGCAGGCCAGGGATGATGGGGAGATGTTATCCCTGAAAAGACACCACTGATTTCAATGAGGGGTGGTGGGAATGTGGAGTGGCAGTGAGAAAGAGGGTAGCACTTATCCACCAGAGAATATATGGTTGCCATTTCTGTAATAGGCATAATTCCTGGAGTAATAAGTATAATGTATTGGTATGGAGGGTTATATAGCTGTGGCTAATTACTCATAGTGACTTTAGAATTAAACTTACCAAAACACTATGGTTTTACTTAAACTCTATAGTTGGAAAAACTCTTGGTCTGGTAAACAGAAAGTTTATTTGGTTCACCCAGTTGGAGAGTCATGGCCTCTCACCTGGTTTCCAGACGTGGACAGCCAAAAACTTGGAACCCCTTCAAAGAAGAAGCCAGTTCCCTTTGAAGAAAGACTTTGCAACACTGCCACAAATATAGAGGCAGTAAATCTTCCTCCAAGTCTTCCTACACCATTTACTAGCATTTTTTTTCGTCTTTGATGATTTTAGCACAGACCAATACAAGCAATCTGCTTTCATTTGACAGCAACCACAATACACTTCCACAATGTCTTGCTATCAGCTGTCCCACTCTCTGTCATAATCTAGTCCTCAAGAATGCTGAATGGATTCCCACAGCAATTTATACCAGTTTTCTAATTTGTTAACATCATGCACATTAGACCTGGTAAACAAAAAGTAGCAAATACTTAATATGCCTTAGTAAGACATATGCATGCTAGACTGTGGGAGATAACATGTTCAAAATTGCAGTGGTCTGCATATTAAAATGTGATATTGTTTTTTAAATTCAAAACACTCATTATTATGAGGCTTCTTTTGTGGTGTTAAGGAGTGTAAAACATAGCAACATGTCTTTAAGTTTTCTGAGGATTTACCTGGTTTCCTCAGACAACTACACCTCTAGAAATGTCAACTCCTTTACTTCAACCACTTTACAACAGTATTGAGTGAAGCCCAGAACATCATAACACTTTGTAGCTGATATGGTATTGGGAAAACTGGACAGCCACATGCAAAAGAATGAAAGCAGACCATTATCTCATGCCATAAACAAAAATAAACTCAAAATGTATCAAATCTTGAAAATAAGTCCTGAAACCATAAAATTCCTGGAAGATAATATAGGTAGGTAGTACCCTCTTTGACATCGAACTTAAAAGGATCATTTTGAGTACCATGTCTTTTCAGACAAGGGATGCAAAGGAAAAAATAAACAAGTGGGACTTCATCAGACTAACGAGCTTCTGCAAGGCAAAAGAAACTAGGATCAAAACCAAAAGACAACCTACCAATCGGGAAAAAATTTTTGCAAATCATATATCCCATAAGAAGTTAATCTCCATAAAAATAAGGAACTCGCACAACTAAACAACAATAAAACAAGCAGCCTGATCGAAAAATAGGCAGAGGATTTGAACAGACATATTCCAAAGAAGATATACAGACGGCCATAAACACATGAAAAGATGTTCAACATCACTAATCATCAGGGAAATGCAAATCAAAACTACGCTAAGATACCACCTTACGCCTGTTAAAATGGCTATATCACTAAGACTAAACATAAATGTTGGAGAGGGTGTGGAGAGAAGGGAACCCTCATACGCCGCTGGTAGGAATGCAAATTGGTGCAACCACTATGGAAAACAGTATGGAGATTACTCAAAAATCTAAAACTAGAACTACCATATGACCCAACTGTCCCACTACTTGGTATCTACCCAAACAACTTGAAATCAAAAATCCAAAGTAACATATGCACTCCCACATTCATCGCAGCACTATTCACAACAGCCAAGACATAGAAACTATCCAAGTGCCCATTGAATGATGATTGGATAAAGAAGCTGTGGTGTGTATATACGATGGAACACTACTCAGCCATAAAAAAGACAAATTCATCCCATCTGCAACAACATGGAAAGACCTGGAGGGAATTATGCTTAGCAAAATAAGCCAGACTGAGAAAGACAAACACCAGATGATTTCACTCATACGTGGAATATAAACCAGCACATGGACCAAAAAAACAGCTCAGTGGTTACCAGGGGTATGGGGGTGGGGGGTTGGCACAGGGTATGAAGGGGAGCACCTATGTGGTGACAGAAAGAAATAATGTACAAGTGAAATTTCACAATGATGCAAACTATTATGAACTCAATAAAAAATTAAATTAAATTAAATTAAATTTAAAAAGCTGTGCTCTGGTGGATCAACAACGTCATGGAGGAGCAGACTGAGACCATCAGACTATGTCCCTGAGACTGCACCTGCCACTAAGCTGGTCCTTTCTGCTGCTAGGAGTGCTCCATTTCCAACTACCCCTCCATTTGTGAGCACTAATCCACTGCTAGAGAGCTTGAAGATGAAGCAGAACACCTCAGGCCCATTGGCCTTCCCACAATCTGCTGGAGGGGTAACCTAGGTGGCTGCTTCATCTCAGAAGACACACAACCTGCTGGTCCCTCTCACATCCTCACAGCCAGAGACACTTCCAGAAAGCTCTTCAGACGTGAGGCCAATAGTCGCTTGCTCCCTGTTGACTCCTGCTTCTAACATATTACCCATCACGGACACCAACAAAGCCATTTCTGACCCTTTAGGTTGCCAAGCCAAGCTCCCAACCACACCTGCTTCAGTTCCATTCCTCAAGCCAGTTCTTCTGAGTACCCTGACTCCTAACTCTCCTGCATATACAGATCCTGTTGGGTCTTCTGATCTACCCATTTTAGGCCAGTGTTGGAGGCCCAATCAAAAAGCAAGAATGGCAGCCCCTTGGGAGCTGCCACCCACTCACCTGACAGTGTGGCCGGTGGCTCAGGGTTTGGTAGCACAGTCCCATCAGCATGGCTGTTTGGGGGAACAGCTGATCCTAAGGGCAGTGGGTACTCTGAGATATGTGTGTCTGGCCCAGTTAGGTGCTCTACCTCTGGATCATTCAGCTTTGTAGAAGGTCCTAGTTGGACCACTGTTCCATCAGCCCTTTTGAGGGATGCTTGGCGCAGAGTAACCAGGGCCCCTCTACTCAGAGCCCAACCTATGCCTTCTACGGAGCCAGTCCCTGAGGGAGCAAGCCTGATTTGGGAACACCCTCACTGCTGCCTCAGTCAGAATATCCTGTGCTTGGAGGGGGCTGGTAGGCAGCAGAGGTATCCCTAGGGCACTAATGCCCCTGCCCGGATCTCTGTGGGAGGAGGACCTGTCAGAGCATCAGCACCTTCATTTTCCATCAGTTTAGGATCCAAGACAACAGGAGGTCAGTCCCAACTGCAGGCACCCAAAGGTAGAACCTCACAAGAATAGCTTCCACAACAGTTCTGCCCAGCAATTGACGTGTCTCATTTTCAAGTGGAAGCTCAGGTGGGCTCTTACCTTCCTGCTTTTCCTTGGAGCACTCTGGCCTGAAGGGTGGGGAATATAGCCCTTCCTCACTTGCATCTTGGGGACTGGGAACTAGATTCTCCCTTAATCTTTCCCTTCCTTAGGCAGCCTGTAAAATGTGATTTCCTTCCTTCGGCTTTTTAGGGAGCCTATTTGCCCATGCTGTTAGTTGTCCATACATACTCCTTGGAGGAGCTTTTTCTAAAATAACCTTGAATCTAGCTTTTCTTTGGCAAACACTAGTCATCCCTGAGAGACATCCATGGATGCTGCTCCTGCTGAACCACTTCCTCCAGGTCTGCACTGTCCCTTTGAGAGACAGTAAGCCATCCCCACCTTCTCTCTGCCCAATTAGCCCCTAAACACCTAAGGGTTTAAGACTATTAGCTTGGCAGGCACCGGTGGTCAGATTCCTTGCTCCTTGAGAGAGAATCTCTCAGACAGTTTTCTTCCAGTGTTTGAGGGGGCCTAATGCCCATGGCTGCTTACAGCTGTTACCTCCCCCTCCTCCCCTATTTGCTTCAATAGACCCATCTCTGTCTCCCCTGGTTTATGAAAGGCCTTGTTCTTGTGACTTTGTCAGATGTTTGTGTGCATTTGTTCTTTGAGTTGGAGGAAGAATTGATTTGTATGAGAGATGATATATTAGTTTTATATTGCCTCCATAATAAATCACCATTAGCTTAGTGGCTTAAAAAAACACTCATTTATTATCTCACAGGGCTGTGAGCCAGGAGTCCAGCACAAGATGTCCCAGTTGAGTCCCCTGCTCAGGGCTTCATATGGCCAAAATCAAGGCGTTGACTGGGCTGGGCTCTTATCTGGAGGCTTTGGAGAGATTATGCTTCCAAGCTCATTCAGGTTACTTGCATTTTATACTTCCTCACACTTGTAGGACTCAGTCCCCTATCCTTGACTTGTAGGCCCTTCGTTTTCAAGCCAACAAGAGATATCAAGTGCTTCTCTTGTTTCAAATCCCTGATTTCTCCTTTTGCATTTCTCTGAATCCAGCCAGAGAAATTTCTCTGCTTGTAATGGCTCATGTGACTAGATTGGGCCCACACAGAAACCTTAATTATATCTGTAATGTCCCTTTTGCTATGTAATGCAACATATTCATGAGTTCCAAGGATTAAGACATAGACATCTGGGGGAGGCCATGCTGTTAGTAAGAACTGGACTTTATTGCTTGACATATTCTGGGGCTGAGTTTTGGGGATGAAGAAAGCAGCACCACTTTTGTCCCTAAGTGCTGATTCCTGGGTTGTCAAACAATGCATTGATTTTCATGAATGAGGGCTTAGGAGGCAATGGAGACTAAGGAGACAAGGCAAGGGACAGATGGCATGACTGACCCTTACTTCTTCCCTCTGCTGGTTCTCATCCGCCTTTCTGACCTCAGTGCAGCCTATGTTATCTCTAGTATATATTAAGAATCCTGAATTCATGAACATATTTTTGAATATTCATCTTTTTCATGCTTTGAATCTTTTCGTCTAATTTATAATTATTCCTCATGCTCATTTTTCTTCCAAAAGGGACAAGCTTGTCAGCTGGGTGGTTTAGGAAAGAAAGGAGAAATGGCAGCAGGCAGATGCCTAAGGTCATTCTCTGTAACAAGGTCAAGCTCTGTAACAGTGAAAATTCCAATTTTGAATGGGGCATTTTTGTTAGTTTATTTTCACTGACAAACCCCACAGAGTATATAGATGCAACAACACATTGTTCTTGTCCTCATGAATGGGGCATATTTGTTTGGACTTTTTACCATTCTGATTGTAAAAAGACACCCCAAGAACATCAAAATTTGTTCCCTGTGCCAAAAGAGCATACACCCTAGTTGATAAAACAGTATTTGGGTCTTCAACATGACTATGAGCAGCCGAGAAGTCTGTAATAAAACGTGCATGATGAAATGACTACCCAGAGGTCTATAAAGAAGGTATGCATGAGATAATGTAGTCATTTGGAGCAGCCGGAGACCTGTGAAGTCTGGAGGGAGGGAAACTTTCTGTGGGGAGGGTCTTGTGCCTAAAATGTGGGCAGGATTTGATAGACATCAAAGAGAAGTACATCAGTCAGCAAATCAGGGACCACAGAAGGTATTTCAACATGAAGTTCATACAGGGAATTGCTTGGTCAGTGTTAGAAGTCTAATGAAGCAAAAAGGAAATACTGAGGTTACTCAGGGTTGAAAACTGCAGGAAGCAGCTCCTGCCCACTATGATTGGGGTGGGGGGAGTGAAGGAAAGATGTTGGTGTAACAGGAAACGAGAAGGTTAGAGAAGAGGTCTCGGAAAGCTGGACCACAAAGAGGAGGTGCTTGTTGGCTGGGGTTAGTACCTTAGGAGTTCCTAGGATGGGATCTTGTGCAGCTAAGAATCAGACAGCTGAGGAGGGGACAGTTCCTGTATGATGCCAGTACCTCTGAGGGTGCAATAAGCCTGAATGTGCAGGTGTTCTATAAAATTTGGAGAATGGAACAAATTGTTCTCTCAATGCAGAGTGGAGGGCTGTTGCCCTGTAATGCAGAAAGTATCAGAGAACCGACAGTCTTCTAGGGTCCTCTAGTGTCCGACCCTAACAGAAAACCAGTCAACAAAGGAGTAATGTGTTTGGCAGAGTCTCAGCCCAAGCATCCCAAAGCCCAGTGCACAACCAGGAAGCAATCGTGTAGTAATCAGTACATATGAAATAATATCATATATTTTATATTAACTCTTGTGCATACGTGAGGTTTCCTACTATAAGTTACCCCACGGCAAAGATTTTAAAAGGTGTTATTGTTTTCAGCCTTTACTGCATGGGTATTATATCTGTATATATTTTTGTGAAGTAAATTGAATGGAAATTATTTCAAATGTTTCCTATGCTTTTTTCCCCCTGGGCTTCAAATCTAAATCTGAGAGTCAAGATCTGCCTCAGTTACTGGGGCATTTAGTGATTTCCCTCTTATTCCCTCCATAACCCTAAAACCAACAAAACTTTGCTTTTACACCATGATCCTCAGGATTTCTTCCCACATCCTAATTTATCAGGCTGTTTTTGGCAATGCACAATGACTTTTAAAACCAATAAAATGTATTAGGTAAACATCAAGCTACTTTCATATGTGTCTCAGAATTATAGTAAATACAATATGTGAAATGGAAAAATGACCTTTGCACTTCTAAATTTCTCCATTGCTGGTCTGTTCATGTCAGACTCCCCTGAAATTTTCTTTATAGAAGACTAGTTAACAATAAGTACTATACTAACACTATCTCTACTGGGATGGAATGGACATAATGTACTATGGGATTAATGTTCAGACACATCTTTGTACAAAACACTAAGATTTGAATTTCTATCTTCCATTTGATCCAATTTTATAACCACTTAACTAAGTATTTGTACTAAACAAGAGGTATTCAGAATTACTTTACACGAGGGACCAAGCAACTCCTTGCTATGGTTCCAGATCTTTGGAATGAAATTTACTTTAAGGCTCAACTAATCCTGAGAGTGATCACATCTACTTTCAAGGTTTGCAAATAGGGGCAGTAATCCAGCGATGGGGAGAATAATTTCTCCTTGTAAATGGAGAATGTGTTGGGTCCAGGAAATCACGTGAGGGAACAAACTTTTGGGGAATGTCAGTATATGCTTTCCAAAGAAAGAGGAGCAGATGGAAGTCTTTGGACCATGAAATGCCCCTGGAATTCTTAAAAATGTTTGGGACTCTAGTTGTGAAATCGCGGAACAATGCTTGAGCCAGCTATTCTGGTTTCAGGTGGGGGAGATGTTCTTAAGTCATCAAGAATGTCTTTATAGCATTTCTAATTAGATTCTATTTCTGAAGATGATGGACCACGTATTTTATCAATTTAAGGTGTATTAATACTTCTAAAGTCTGCAGATTCAGAAAGTCTGCCAGAGTCAGGAGTCTGTTGGGAGGCAAACTTGGATCAGGACAGAGTTGTCCTGGGGGATCATTTGCTTCTAAGTCTAGGTTTCTTCAGGATCTCACAGGGCGACTTTGGATCCTGGATTTCTGAGCCAACTCACTTTAACCTTCCTCCTTTCTTGATGATCTGATATTCCAGGGGAACCCTATCATCTCAGGCCTTTCCGAAGTTCCCCCTTTAGAACAGGAGCATGTGGATCCTCTTTGACTTCAATATAGTCTTGTTTGCTGTCTGCATTTTATTTTCTTAAGTTGACAATTTTTCCTCAGCACACAGAGCTGACATCCAGTTATCATGAGCTTTCCTCTGGCTTTGGAAAGAACAAATGACACTTTCCAGATTTTCTGCAAGACCTTTAGCTTATTTTCTGTAGGACGCACCTGTTCATATTCATGGCTATCCTCATATACTTTGGAAAGCTTTTCCTTCATATTAAGCAGTGAATTCTCTTTAGGGCAATTATTCCCTGGAATTTCATTTCATTTTCTTGAATGTCACTGTGAAGGTATTTTGTAGATGTGATTAACATTTAAATCAGTTGAATTTAAGTAAATCAGATTCCCTGGATAATGCGGATGAACCTCATCCAATCAGTTGAAGGCTCCTAAAAGCAAAAATTGAGGTTTCCTCAAGAAGAAATTCTGTCCAAAGACTGAAGACTTTGAAACTCACTTTCAAACTGAGCATTTTCTATCTGCATAGATTCTTCTCAAGTATGGACATATTTAACACAATCCAAACGTACTTTTTTCATATTGTCTTTTTTCAGTGAATTTAGTATATTTGATTTCTTTCTTCTTTAAGAGTTTTTCAAGAAGCATTTGATGCACATAAATCAGCTTCTTCAGTGATCCTTTTAATGAATTATGGAAGGAAATCCATTTTCTGAATTATTCTTTATATACAGTTCCAATTTACATCATCCATGTTATCTTCTCCAGGTACAGCAGTCAGATCTGTCATGCTTAAAGAACTGATCTGACATTCCCTATGAGTAAAAAGTCATCCATATTATAGAGTTTCAAACATTCAATTTTTCATTCTGTTCTGCTTCTTGTGAAAGCAGATTGAGACTTTTCTGAAAGTGGGTCTTTCTATCTAGACCACTGTTTTTAACAATCAGAAGTTGTTCTTTATATTTCTGATATATTTTTGAAGGCTTTAGCCACTTGGTCTTGGAAAGTTGTCAATTCATCACCTAATTCTCTGTTCTTGTGAAGATAGCCATCAAATCACCTTATTCTGGACATTTAGATTTCTCTTCTTTCATTTTTTTTTAATTCAACTTCAGTAAAGAGCTGACTTTTAAAAATGACTCCACACCTTCATACTCCCTTCTAATAAGACAGAACTCCTGAAGATTTTTACAAATTTTGCTCATCTAGAGCAGAAAATATCATAGAAAGCTGATTTTTTAAACGTACCTAAATAGGCTTTAAGCTGCTAAAAAAAATTACAGCTACACAAATCACCAACCCCCACTGACCTCACATCCTTAGGTCACAGCCTCCCACGTCTTCTTCAGAGCTTGCCCAGAGTAAAGCTGCTCGCCAATCCACAGGCTCTCCATGTTTACCACAGCACCACTGGGCAACAGCAGACTATACACAGCACAAAGCTGAGCATTCCCTTCAGAATCAGAGCAGTGCTGGCAACCAGAACAGACCATCTATGAAGCCGTGGGGCGGGGCAGGTGCTTAACATGTTCAGTATAGTAATACTTCTCAGTCTCTTTCTGGACATGTCACACACAGCTGTCATTGCTCCATTGTCAGCAAATGGGCACACACTACAAACTATTTTTCTTGCAGACAGTAAATAGGGTGTTCTGGCTAATCAAATATTCTGGTGTTTTTGCCTCCACAGAATTTATCCTTTAGAGAAATAACTCTTTCCCCACTAGATGTGATTCTGATTGTTTTCAATCATGGAACCCCATGGCCCTAAGCACGGCTGTCAGTTTGTAACACAATATAGATGAAGCCAATTGCTTTTTAACGGACTTTTAATCCTGAGTGGAAATGACACAGAGAAGGATACACCATTGTGGCTGGAAGGTGGGAAGCAGGGAAATCCTGCTATAACCAAACATTAAAGAGGCTGCCAGGGCCAGACCCCTGTTCGGGGAAAGGAGGGTTATGATCAGGAGATGGAACTTATTCCTAGGGCAATGGACAGCCACAAAGTCTTTTAAAGAGGGAGTCTCTGCCTCTCTCGGTTTCAAATTGTCTCTCTCTTTTTGCCTCTGGGCCCCTGCTTCCTATGTCTCTGAATTTCTATCTCTCTATGTCTCTAAAGGTGTCTCTCAGTATCTCTGCATGACTCTCTTTCATCTATCTCACTGCCTCCCTCCTCCCTCTGTCTCCATGTCTGTCATTCATAATGTGTCCTTATGTCTCCATATCTCTAAACTTCCTCACTAAGGTCCCCATCAATCTTACTCCTGTTGCTGCATAAGGAGCAGAGGGGCATGAAAGCATTTGTGTGTCTCCACAGTGTTTCCTCGTGCACCTGCAGATGCCCTTAAATTAGAGACTTCCTGAGACCTCCCAAATCTTCACTTTTTAGGTCTTAATTATTGACTTTTGCAGACAGCTCTCCTCTGACCCTAAAGACCCCTGTTCTCCGACTGAAGAGAGCTCTCAATCATTAAATCCCACAAAACTTCAGTCATTGGCCCCAAAAACAATCCCTGAATTCCATAAATCAGGGGCCATTCTCCCCCACTCTACCTCTCAGTTATCACACAGGCCTGTCCCTACTGCTCCCGCCACCCTCTCATGCTATATTGTGCTCCATTTTCACGTGTATTGACTCTGGAGGTGTCCCGGGGATGTTCCTCTTTAACATGAAGGAATATAGACAACGCTGCTGCCCATCCTCAACATAAATGTACTCCCTAGGAAACACACACATTCACACGCTCACACTCTGATACTTCCAGAAACACTGGGCTCACAGAAATACTCAGCTGTCCATCCCATGCTGACCACTCATGGACCACACACAGGCTGACAACACATTAACACAGGCACATACAAACAGACACACAGACACTCTGATGCTTCACCACGAACACTGAACGTACACATGGATCACATTCACACTTTGAACAAACTGACCCATCCTGACCTCACACTGATCCCCAAAACACATAAACACACATCTGACCTTCTCATCCACACACACACACGCTCTCTGGCTCCAACTTGCTAACAACCTACAGACTGTACATTATCACTTAAATATATACCTTCACAGTCAAGACACACACACTCCTCCCACTTGGTAGTCAAGTGAAAAGCAGAATTGGGGGGTAATACAATCTGGAAGCAGGTTTCAACTCACTCAGGTTCCACTTCCACAGAACCCTGCTGAGCTCCCCATGGATGCCCAAGGACTTGCCCAGTGTAAGGGCAAGTGGTGCCTGGATTCCAACTAGCGTCCCTGGGGCTGAAGGAGGCTGGATTGTTCAATGACTGCAGGATCCTTAACCAAGAGGTGACCCACCTGCTTTGTTTGTGTATATGCACGCGCGCGCGTGTGTGTGCGTACACACACATCTGATTGTGCGGATAGTGCAGACAATTGCACTAAAGAATCATACATGTTCATTAACATGATAGGTATGATAAAGATAAATAAAATTCTACCACACAACTCTAAAGCAATAATTTGGGAAAAAATGAAAATCAGAGTGTGCAATACTGAGCTATAGTAATTATAAAAATAATTCCACTTGCGGAAAGTGGAGTGAAATAACGCACACAAGAGAATAACTTAATTAGTTGAAAAGAGAAAACGACATTCATCATTTTTGCTGATAAATGCAGAGTCACCCTAGTCAACCTGCAGGCCTGTGAACATGATAATAAATGCTTGTGTTTAAGATGCTGTGGTGGTTAATTTTATGTATCTACTCGGCTAGGCTATGGTGTCCAGCTGTTTGGTCAAACACTAGTCTAGATGCCTCTCTGAAGGTATTTTGTAGATGTGATTAACATTTAAATCAGTTCAATTTAAGTAAATCAGATTCCCTGGATACTGTGGATGAACCTCATCCAATCAGTTGAAGGCTCCTAAAAGCAAAAATTGAGGTTTCCTGAAGAAGAAATTCTGTCCCAAGACTGACCTAGGAATCCTGCCTGAGTTTCCAGCCTGCTTGCCCACTCTACACACAAGCCAATTGATAGACAGATACATAGATAGACAGACAGACAGATAGATGATAGAGATAGATATTGAGAGAGAGAGAAGGATTTATTATATATATTCTGCTTCTCTGGATAATCCTGACTGATACAGCCACTGACATTTTTTAGTGTCTTGTTACACAGCAAAAGCTAAATGAAGCAACTAAAGGCTAGAAGTTATGTCTAAAGTCCTAATTAGATCCAAGTTCAATCTTTTTGGCAAGAAGATCATGTAAGTGATGCTGTATACTTTCTGTGACTTCGTCAGTAAGCACATAATGTTAACTTGTCCCATGGTTAATGATGCTAAATTTGATCCCTAGTGTAAGCGGAGACATAGGTCTCTTTGTAAAGATTTGTTTTTCTCTTTGAGTTGGCAAGTGATCTCTGTGATGCTTCTTTGGTACCATGAGAACATCATGTTTCCTAGGAAGTATCCTTTTTTACCTGATAGTTTTAGGGTCCATTGATAAACCTTGCAAAAGATTTTCCCTAAAATGGTTTTCCCCTCTTCGTTGCTCTTACTAGTGCTAGCTTCCTCTATATGGAATCCTTCCAGAGGCTTCTCCATCAACTGAATTATGAGTGAAAACTCTCTCGTTGAACTGAAAATAAATGCTGCCCAGCTGTCTTTCCTTTGATTATACTCACATTCATTCACGCTTATTTGGGTGAACAGTCACCAGCTCGCGTCCTGCTCCCCACCCACTCGACATTGATGTTCCTCTCTAAGAATAATATCTATATGATTAAAACTTCTGTTTTTAAAACACACCATTAACATAGTGATAATGAAGATCAAGAAGCGAGGGAACATTTTTCTAATATATATACTCAGCAAAAGATTCATTTCTAAAATAGAGCATGCGGTTTAGACTGAAAGAAAAATAATCTTGTTGGAAAGTAAAACGGCCAGCACCATCGTCTCTGTGGCGCAACCGGTTAGCGCGTTCGGCTGTTAACCGAAAGGTTGGTGGTTCGAGCCCACCCAGGGACGGTGTCGGCACGTAGGGTTCCTTAGGGGCTTTGTCTACGAGTTTTACGTCTGAGAACTGCTAGTTTTACTGCCGAGATTGTGTCTGACAAATATCAGATTCTGACAGTTTTCACAGGTTAAATGAAAATCAAACTAACGTGCCTCCCCAAGTACTCTTTGGGACAAACTCACTGATTAAAATTTACCGAACCCCTTCGATATACTATCAGATATGAGTGCAATCCGTCATTTTGGACGTAACTTCTCATTTTGTTTCCAGACTCCATCTCCCTCATCTGTGTTGATCCATCCAGTAGAGTCCACACCGCGAAGAGCAACAGCGATCACTTGGCCAAGACCTCGCGAAGCTTGCCCACCACACCGAGCTGACGTAGACGCTACCTGAATCAGCTCCTTGCTTCGGGCTTTGGACGCAGTAACAGACGGCGAAGGAGAGTGCTGGAGGCCCCCATCTGGGATACACCTGGGTTTCCAGTAACTTTGGTCTTTTCCGAAATCATCCGAGTTTCCTCGCTTATAAAATGAATACCAAAGATGATCTCTTATACTTTTCATAAAAGGTATTTTGACATTATCTACCAAAATTACTCAGCAATTCTACTTCTGAAAATTTATACAATTACTGTATTTGTGCAACTAAAATTGACCAGTGTCAGATTTATTCATCACATTTAAAAGAAAAATAATGACAAGAAGCTACAGGTCCATCCATTAGGGCCTGGTTAAATGATTCATCACACATTGGAAGTGGAGGCAAAGGGGAAACCAAAAAGGAACTCTGTATTGACGTGCAGCGGATGTACTGAGAACCTCCCTGGGCTGCACTAACCCAGGCAGCCTCAGGCAGCCACAGCCTGCCCGCTACCAGACCGGTTGAAAGGGGCTGGGCGCGCCCCCGGCCATTGCAGGAGGCGTCACGAGGTTTATGATGTCTCTCCCCTCAGCCCGCCTTCTTGTCTCCAAGGTCGCCTATGGACCAAACTTGCCTGCAAGCCAGCTGACAAGAGGTCCAAAAATGTGGTTTGCAGGCCCTGGTAACAGAAATTTGGAAAAGGAGTTGAGAGAAAACAAATGACCATTATGAAAGCCAATCAAAGCAAATTGTTCCTTGAAAAGGACTTGTTTTCTATCTTCTATCCCTTTAGGTGAGTAAACTTCTATTGTCAGGCACTCTCACATTAAATTAAGTGAAAGCTATAACTGGACTCTGTTGTCTTATTCTTTACTCCATGGTAATTAGTGCTTCCTTTTAAAATTCTGCCCTAGATTTTCAAACGGTGCCATAGTGAAATGTACACCCGGAAATGCAAGACATTTTCCATTAGATTATTTGCTCTTTTTTTTTTTTAAGACTTTATTATTTCCTTTTTCTCCCCAAAGCCCCCCGGTACATAGTTGTATATTCTTCGTTGTGGGTTCTTCTAGTTGTGGCATGTGGGACGCTGCCTCAGCGTGATCTGATGAGCAGTGCCATGTCCGCGCCCAGGATTCGAACCAACGAAACACTGGGCTGCCTGCAGCGGAGTGCGCGAACTTAACCACTCGGCCACGGGGCCAGCCCCTATTTGCTCTTTTTTTTTTTAAGACATTATACCATAAATTCCTGTTCTGTTGATTTCCAAGAAAAAGCTTTTTTTGTTGCGGAAAAATGGGTATTTTCTTTCTTTCCCATCCTCATGTCTGATTTTCCTTACCCTATTGCATTTAACAATATGCATTTCTGTATCTATATGACTCTCATAATTTTTGCCTTCCTTTCAGTTTTCATAAACTTGCTCTATCAGATAGCAAGACATCATTTTACCCCTCATGTTCACTTACTCTTTTTAGAAATCTCAGAACCAAAATTTACTGCTCAATTAATGTATTTGGGCTCTAAACAACATCTTTCTAAATAGGTTTGGGCATTCCCCCCATGTATTTTTAAAGGTTTGCAGTGGAAGTGTATCTCCATTTTGTTGAAATAGTTACCGTCATAGATTTTTGCATTAGTTTCCAGTGGCTGCTATAATCAATTACCACAAACTTGGTAACTTAAAATAAGACATTTATTCTCTTACAGGTCCGGAGGTCAAAAGTCTGAAATCAGTTTCACTGAGCCAAAATCAAGATGTTGGTAGGACAGTTCTCCTTCCAGAGGCTCTAAGGAGGAGTCTCTTTCCTTACCTTTTCCGGTTTCTAGAGATCATTCTTTACATTCTTCAGCTCATGGGCCATTCCTCCATCTTAAAAGCCAGTGGTGTAGGTGGGAAGCATTCCCCCAATCTACCTGCCATTGTATTGTGACAAGGTCTGGCAATGGAAGGAGAATCGTGCAAGGCACTTCTCCAGGGAACATAATTCTTTAAGCAGAGTCCTTTGTCCTCCTTTCTAAAGCCTATTACTGATTAACGTCTTCCCTCTGTCCTGGAATCCTTGTAAAAACAGGCAGAACTAGCAATAAACATATCTCAAAGAACAAACAGCAGCCCCCAAGGATGAGGGGGTCTATATTCCGTTAATTATATACTCGCTGTCCTCCTAACTTCTTTGAAGACCCTGAAACTATGTAACCTCTTCCTAAACAATCGATATGTATGCTGCACATCTGGTATGTAGATGACCACCTTTATTACCTTTCGTCACGCACTGCTCCTCACCTGTTGTTCCCATGACGACAATAGTTAGACCACCTCGTGTGATTTTTTCCTATAGAAGTGTACCCTGTCCCCGAAATAAATTGGACTTGCTTGCAACTGCTTCGAGTCTCACGTCTAGCACTTAAACACTTTCGCCGACGCCGTCTCTCCCGCGGGAACCTGGACTCTGCCGAGGCTGGACCCCGGCAGTATAGCTTTTCTCTGACTCTGCTCCCCTCTCCTTCCATCACATGGACTTTTCTTCCACATCAAATCTCCTCTGCCTCCCTCTTATAAGAACACTTGTAACTAAATTTAGGGCCCATCCAGATAATCCAGAATAATCTCCCCATCTCAAGAGCCTTAACTCAATCACACGTGTGAAGTCCTACATAAAGTAACGTTTACAGGTTCTGGGAATTACATGTAAAAAAATACTTGAGTTATCTACACTGAAAACAAGTTATTTCTGAGAAAAATTAAAGAAAGCTTAAATAAATAGAAGAATACTCCAAGTTCATTAAATGGAAGATTCAATATATCATAAATATATCACTCCCCAAAGTGATCTACACAGTAAATATAATCCCAATCAAAACTATAGCAAGATTGTGTAAACTGAAAATTGATTCTAAGAAAATACAAAGGGACAAAGATAACCAAATCAATCTGAAGAAGTAACAACTGGACTTCTATTTCCATACGTCCAGATCCATCATAAAGTCATAATAATAAGACATTGCAGTATTGGGGCAAAGACAGACAAATAGAACTAATGGAGCAAAATAGAATCAAATTTATGGCAAAAATCAACCTGCAGCACAGTGAATGGATGTTGAATATTATCGTGATTTTTTCTGCAAATATGGAGATTATTATATGATTTCCCTTTGTTCTATTGATATGATTAAACATATCAATTTTCAAGTGTTAAGCCAACTTTGAACTTCTGAAATAAACCCAACTTGCTCATATTATGTTATCTCTTCTATATTTTTCTGGATTCAGTTTGCTAATATTTTGCTTAGTAGTTTTGCATCTAACATCAAAGTGGTTAGCCTGTAATTTTCATTTTCCTTAATTCTATCTTGCAGACATACTCATACCATACACATCAATATAAGTACAAATATGTTCATCACAGCATTTCTATGATAGTAAATAACTGGAGGCAACCTAAATACACAGGTTAGCAAATGGCTAAAACTTTGTTACAATCATACAATTATATATGGTGGTTAAAAAGATTATGGAGCATGAAATTGTACTACTGTGCTCACCAAAAAGCGTATTACAACTCTACTATCTACCTTCCTATTTCTATATGAATAGAAAATATCCCAGGGTACACATTTTTTCATTTACTCCAAGAAACGTGTTTTCGCAAACTGTTCTGGAATAGTTTTCCCTGGCTAAGAGCCTTTATGATGGAATTATTTATTCCTAAACGGATTGAGTTTAAAACAGACAGAATCACACAATCCTTTTGAAATTCCAAGCCAGAGCGAGGCCGAGGGGCAGGCTCAGGTTTCAGACCTGGAGTACCGTGGTTTGTGTAAAGCCACAGTAGTCCCTCGAGGGAGGCGAGTGGGTGGAAACTGGCGTGGAGTTCAGGTATTTCTCAGGCACTTTAGGGCCAGTCCTGGAACGCAGCGGCCTCGCCCTCACCCTCATTCACACTGAGCTCCCGGGAAGCCTCAATCCATTGAAGCTGCTCTTTGCCTGTTAGAAGACAGCCTTCTCAAATACATCTTTCTGTCTCTCCCACCCTTTTTACCCTTTCTGGGTGGTGCTCACGCTAATCCCAGCCCCGCCCTCCTCAATCCTGTAGGAAAGGCTCCCGGACAAGACTGGTTGGTGTCCTTACCTGCTCAGGGCTCTAAATTCTTCCGCATCCTCCTGTCTTCACGCCTAAGAGGGAGGCTGACAGGGGAACACTTTACATTAATCTTCACAGGAGCTTGCTTCAAGTGTCGAAGCTATTTAGGACGTTTTTGTATTGTAAAAAATTAGAGACTAGAAAAGCACACGATTTAACCATTTCTTTCCATTCCATTCCTCTGGCTGAGTTATTACTCAGCATCTCAGATGCAGTTTTGTGTGGGCGTGGGGATAGCAGATGTAACTGACCAAAGAGGAACTGCCTCTTCGGCTGGGAGTTGGACACAGGACTCCCTCAAAACGGGCAGCAAATCTAATACTGGACCTCAAACAACTTGCTAAAACATTAACTCTATTGGAGGAACTGGGCACTGAGGCTTACACAAAGAGTCTTTCCCTTCCCAACTCTACTGTAATAACAGCAAGACAATTTCCAGAGATATGAGAAATCATGGAAAAGTAAATTGAGGAAGAGTACGCTAATTGTGACTTTAGAACATTTTTAGGAATAATATCACTGACTCAGACACCCCATATTAAAGCCGTCGTACTCTTTTTAACTGCCCTTCCTCTTTTTACTGATTTAGTCTATTTCCAACAAATGCATAGTCCCAGTTTCTCAGTTGTGAGTGGAACTAAGTTGATTCACAGTATTAATTATAACAACAGGTTCATAATTGAGTCTAATTGTATACGAGATAGTTGGGAGTTAAATTATCCAGTTAGCAACTCTGGGTATTAGATAAAATAAATCCATTCATTTTTACAGCTACTCTTCACTCTTTACAAGCCCATGTCCCCTGAGATTCATCCAACAATCATTTATCATATGCACACTGGGAAAGCATCCAGGAAAGATGCTGGGAATAAAAAATACTAAGTGGCAAATTGTGTCCTATCTGAGCCTGTCTTTAATGGTGGAAATGCGGGGATAATACAGTACTTATGATTGTATATGAAGTAATTCATATAAAAAAACTGAGTGCTGTTTAAGTGGGAACAAAATTATAAGTGTAAAAAATGTATTTTCCAGCCCTCAAAGGAGTTAAGTCTAGAGGGAATCAAGATGACAGTTTCTGGGAAATTTTATTCTACTCATTCTTATTTTCATTCCTCACTCCACCTGTGATTTACCCAGCTTACCTGGCTGCAGGTGTGAGCTCTTTGTGCAGAACTATTTGAACTGGAACCTGAGATGCTCACCTTGAATATACTGATACCTAATGTCAACCAGTCTGGGAACATAATTTCATTCTTTCAAGAAATTATTAAGCCCTATATGTGTTTTACTTTCTAAGCTGTTAGCAACTTGAGCGGAAGATAAGTTTCTTCTTCATCTTATATTCTCTTTATCTAGCAACAACAGCAATGGGCACTCAGAGTTTTGAATAAATGAATACAACAGCTTGTGAAATTCTGACACTGGATTTTCCTGGTAATCTTGGAAGACATCATGACCTGAGGAAACAATCCACATGAAACAAACTCACAAGAAATGAACACAGAAACAAGGATATCAAGTTTCTAAAATGAGAGTACAACACTACACAGGAGATGTGTTTGTGTGCTGGGTAGGAGAGAGAAATGTTACACCAAGTAGACAGTAATTTTTTAACGTATGGTCATTTTTATGCTCCCAAATAAAATGTACCTATCAAATTAAGATCTTAATATGGGTAGGTTATTTTAGAGCCAAACAAGTGGATGAACCCACTTCACCCAAAGAACACATGGATACTTATATTGATGACAATGAAAAAAAAAATAAACAGCACAAGCAAAATCAAATTATTATTATCACTCTACCACTTCCTGTTAAGTTTAACAGCCTAGACACGGATCAGTTTTAATCTATACAAGGCTGTGTATAGATTTCTTAGTTTATTGTGACCTCAGTTTTCAGTTCCTGAGTGGCTCACACTCACTCACTGTAGCCTCCAGGGCTGCTCTGCATGTTGTTTGTGAACCTTCCCTTGTCTAAGCCCCAACACGCAGAAGTGCACCTGAGAGGAACCATTTGAACCCAACTACCGCCAAGGTTCTGCCCACCTTTACAATGGTTTGAACCCAACACTCCATCCATGGAGCTTTGTTTCCAATTACAGGAACACAATAGGCTCTTTCAGACTTCTGTTTGCTTTTCAGGAATGATCTGGAAAACTGGGTGAAAAGTGACCCACCTCTGAAGACTGGGCAGCAATCAGGTCCACACGGAGGGCACTGCTTACCTTCCCAGACAGAGTCAACCATGCTCTCCCATGGCTCCCACTCTACCCCTAATACACATCTACCGTGATGCCTGTACATTTATTTCTATACATTTATTTTTCTACACATTTATAAATATCTGCCTCTTTCTAGTAGTCTATAAGACTATATGTCCCCATTTAGTAACTTAGTAAATGCTTAATTAGATAACTGATTGATAAAATGGGCTAAGAAATTAATTAGATAGATAGAAAAGGGTCCAGGTTGAATGAGGGAGCTCTGAGACCAGGAGATAGAACAAAGGTGAGTCAATGGGACACAAGGAAATGGAAGCTGGAACTTATCCAATGACCACTCCCCCATAAACTACCAAAGGCATATAAAAAAAATACATGTTTTTCTTTTCTATAAATACATTTGGAAGGTGGCTCCCAATCCAGTCCTACCCCATTTCCCCAGTCTCTGTTAATCTTTTCTAAACAAAAAGGATGTTGCTGCTGCCTTTACCTGTGGTTAGTAAACAGCTGCCAAGATCAGCCATTATCACCCTAGCTTGAAGTAGACGCTCTTTCTGGAGGCAGGAAGGATTTTTACAGGGGCTCCCTAGGCAGGAGGCAGGTAGGCAAGAATCAAACAAGACAAAACAGGCATCTGCAGTAGTCATAAGTATGAATTAGGCTCTTCAGCCAGACATGTACAAGAGTTGGAGCCAGATGGAGAGGCCTACACTTCTATGTCTGGGCTCTCATCAGAGACTCCTGGTCTGAGAAATACAAGAAAATGTCTGTCGGGAGAGTCAGTATCAGGAAGCAGGGCTGGGCTAGGAGGTGGAAGGGGCCTCTCTCCTCCTCAAGAGTCCTTGACCAGAGAGGGTTCCTCCATGCTCTCTGAGGGTGGTGGGGCTCCAAAGATCCTAGCAAGGAGCCCTCGGTTGGAGCGGGCCTGGTCCTGCACGTTAGCCAGGCGAGCCCGTTCACGTCCCCCTGGCCGAGCTGCCTTCCGGGCCCTCAGCTCCTGCTCAGTAGGACGCTGGGCAAAGGCCCAAGTGCTATCCGGGCGGGCAGAGTCCCCATCAGCGGCAAGGAAGCGCTGTCCCCGCTCCACACTTTGAAGATAGAAGTCAGTCTCACGCTTGGCCTGGGCAACCTCGGCCCTCAGGCGTTGCCTGCGCACCTGACGCTCAAAGGCAAGATGCTCGCTGAGATGGGACCAGGTGAAACGGTGCAGGTACTGCGGACAGGAAAACAAGAAAATATCTGGGTAGAGTACGTCACGGATGGAAAGGAGTCGACAGAAGTGGGGCCAACAAGAGGTCACAGAGGTGTCTGGGCTGGGGTTGGGAAGGTGGGAGGATGAGAGGTGCAGCAGCAAGCCTACCCCTCACCTTGAGGTTCCACAGGTCGTAGCGGAAGGGGCTGCGCCTGCGGGCGCCCATAGGCGTGTTGTGCAGACTGGCCGCCACTCGCTTGGCTACTCGCTTGTCCCGGAACTCCACCCAGCCCTCGGTGTAGTCCTTGCTGTACTTGGACCGCTTTTTTCCTCCCGTGGTCGAAGCTGCCGCTGCCTTCTTCTTGCGCCTCACGAACCCATCTACGCATCAAAGACACAGCAGTGGTCAAGGAGGCCGACGCAGCAACCACTCAACCGCATCTTCGACTCCCCGAGTTCTGCAATCCTGCCCGCGGGCCAGGACCCCACTCAAAGTCTTTGCCCGGAAGAGAAGAACTACAGGTGCACCCCTTCCCCTCTGCACCCTTCCCCCATGTCTAGCTCGATCCTTTCCTCAAGCGTCAACTTCAGGAAATCAGGTCTGCCCTGAATATTCTATTTAAAAGCCGCACAGACCCCCAAACCCAAATCCAAACAGCGCCTGTAGGAGAGCCAAGGGCGGCACATTTATATACTGTCTCCTGACCTGGGCCAAGACGGCAAAGGGATCCGTTCAGTGTAGTGAAAAAACCACCGAGGTTTCTACTCAGGCTGTACTCATTTAACAAAGTGGTAAAATGAGATCAGGAAACGGGTGGGCAGAGGTAAGACAATCCAAAAGCTAAGTGTCCGAGAACTAAGGCTCAGCTACCCTGACTGCGCCACCCACACCCTACCCGAGCCTCCTAGCAGACACGCGCACTACAGATTTACCAAAGGGGGACGGCGTCCGGCCCGAGCGCCTCAGCGCCTCAGACCCACGCAGCCGAGGCAACCGCACATGCGTGCTGACCGGCTGCGACAACCACCCTCCTGCCCTCACCGCAAAGGCCAGCGCGCTTACCCTCAGGCTGGAAAAAAACGCGCCCGACCTCGCCATAGGCGCTGAGAAGGTTCCGTACGTGCAGAGGCCGAAAGCGGGGCGGGATGTGGCCCAGGTACACAATACCCGGCACCACCCGCTTCTTGCCGCCGCAGGCTGCCTCTTCGGATTCCTCCTGCTCCTCCTCCGCCTCTGGTTTCTGGTCTCTCCCTTCCAGAAGCTCCTGCTCCGCGGCTTCCTGTTCCGATTCCTCTGCCTCCATGCTTGCGGATCCGTGAGGCATGACAGCCGTAAAGCGCCGCGCCGTCAGACGCGCATCCTGTGCGCCGTCCAGCAGCGAGGGGGCGGGGCCGATGCGGGTGAGGACAAATGAAAGAACGAGACTGGCCTGCAGGCGGATCCGGGCCGAGCGGAGAGGGCGGAAGTGGGGTCCCAGGTCAGCCGGGAGATTCAAAGCGTGGCGCGGGATCCAAGGCTCGGGAGAGTCAAAAACCGCCTGACTCCTGAGCGGGAGAGGCAGGACCTGAAGAGGCAGATCCCCAAGTATAACATACCCTTGATGAGACGCAGATCCCCAAGTATGACAGACGCCTAATGAGACGCAAAAAGGCGGAATGAGGCAGGCCATTCCGGAAATCTTGAAGAACTGTTTTGGGAGTGGGGGTGTTTTCTTGTTCTAGCAATCAAAAGAGCATTTTACCCAAGGGACCCGGGTGCGACTCTGGTTGGGAGAGTGCTCACCCTTTTCAAGTTTATTTAAATTTCCATTTTTAAATTAATTGAGTTATGAAATTTTAATTATTTTTCAAAATTTAAGTTAGAGCTTTGTGTATTTTTAAGCTTAAGTTTTGAAAACCTAATTTAACTGCAAATAGAGCTTAGGGAAATTTAATTAGTTTAAGGTTTGAAAATTTTAGTCGTGAATTTTTAGTTTAAAATATTCGTTTTAAATTTGGCTTTGTGTGTAAGATGTCTAGAAAATTTAAATGAGTAACTATTTTATTTTAAAAACTTATTTGGCGTCTATTATATATTTGCATTGATACATTATTCATATTTATATTTATATTACAAATACATTCTGTCAAATGTATACACTGCCCGGATTTAGGCGACTCCGGGGTGGCGCGCTTAGTTCTGGCCTCCGGGGACCTGTCTTCACAGATTTGGCCTCATCACAAATTGCCTTTCCGTCTAAGCGCTCAACAACCGCGGGAACAGACCAGGTCCCAGCGGTTCCTCCACCCCTGGCGGCCTGGGGGCGATCCCTACGCCAAACCAGAGGCCGCTTTCCCCGCGCGGGCGCTGGGGCTCGGCGCCTTCTGGTGGACGGAGGACGCGCCCACCAGGGGGCTTCGTCCGCGTGCTTCGAGCGTCGCGGTTCCTCCGACTCGCATCTGCGGCGGGGCCGACTGCAAAGGGCCTCGCCCAGGAACACACACAAATAATCCCACCGCTTTTCCGGAAGGGGCCCGGGACGAGTTGGAGCATAACATAAATCCGCCCTTGCTGCAGCCAGAAAAAATCTCCCGTCCCGTTCGAACGGGGGCGCAAAGTAACCCAGAGGACCTAAGCAGGGGGGCAGATGTGTCCGCAGTTACAATCCGAGATGACAGAATTGCCGGGCGGGCCTCTAAGTGTATTTCTAAAGGATCGCAGCGCCACGCTCTTCCTTGGAGTGGTCTAAAGATCTCATAAACTAGACTCCTCGAGTTCTCACACACCTGCTTCTTTAATTTTATTGAAGAGAACTGTCAGTTGCTTTCTGCTCCTTTTTTGGAGAGAGGAGAGGACAGAGAGAAAGAACAGACTTGGTCCCGCTTTTAACTCTTAACCCCGACGTCTTTAAAACACTGAGCTACAGTGAATGAAATGAGAGCACATTTTGGGATTGCTTCCAAAGATCAGGGGCGGAGAGAGGGGCATGTTGGGGAGTCCGTTTTGCCAGTGTGATGGCTAGGATAGTAATTTATGCTATTTCCTCTACCTTGTTTATTGTCCTTAATAAAATATTTATTCACGTAAGTGTCAACATAACAGAGAGCCCTAAAGAACTTCTTCCCCAAAAAATTAAAATGAAAAGGTTGGGGCAGGGCGTCCTTCCCATTCTCCACGCTCGGCATGACCCCTTCGCAACTCGGTTAAATCAGTCTCGCTGGAGACTCCGTCTTACTTAAGCGACCCGGTTGACCCTCCGTGAAGCAACCTTTGTCAGCAGTTTCCTGTATATGTACCTGAGGATCATTTATTTATCGATTGCTTATTCTACCAGTTCACCTATGAGCACAAGTTACAATCAACTGCTCACTGCGTTCAAGTTTTCTGTTATGGGTTAAGGGTCCAAGGGTGCAGAGTCTCAATGACAACCTTTCAAAAGGTTGAGTCCTTCGAGCCGGATTCGAACCAGCGACCTAAGGATGACCACGAGCAAGCTACCTACAGTCCTCCGCTCTACCAACTGAGCTATCGAAGGATCTAGAGGATACTTTCTTAGAATACTTTAAATAGTGTGTCTACTAATGGTTTTGGTTTTGACTACTACATGTTTATTTCAAAAACCAGCAAACTGAAGGAGTTTTCTGGGCTGCTCGAAATATTCTAAAATCGATATGGGTAGTGATTATAAAAGTATATTAAAAAATTAAGGCCCTTGAACACTTAAGGTTTGTGCTTTTTACTGTGTTTTAGGTCTTAAAAAAAGCCACCACCAATGTTCGTTGTCCTGCTCTTTTAGGTATAATATAGATAGGTGTAGATAGGAACATCGCACGAATTATTCCTGCTGTCCCACTACCAGGTCGCTTTGTCTATGAAAAGTGAGTGATAGATGATAAGGTTATCCTAAATATAAACAATTGGGTTGAAGAGGGACCTACTATCTTGAAGCAGAGTTACTCCCAGTTCATTTTGGAAACACTGCAACTCTCCTTTTTAAAGGACAAAGAAAATAATGTGTAGACACAAATGTACTAGACAAAACATGAGAGACCTGTGTGTGTGTGTGGGGGGGGGGGGGGTGTTTAGGAATTGAGTGGCTCATATTATATTGCACAGTGATAGTGGGGCAAACAAATGAAACACACGCTTCCCCAAATTTAAAAAAAGAGATGTAGACATTCCATTTATGGCAATGCATTGCTAATGAGCACATTTAGTGGCATTCAGCTTCCTGGCACCTGAGACAGAAACGAACACCAATGGAAAAAAGAGGAAGCCATTTGGTCACACTCTTCCCAATGATGTATTTATGGAAAAGATTTCTGATGAATTTGTCTATGAAAGATCATTGCTTATTAAAATCAAAGTTCTCCATAACTCTAGTCTTGAAAAAATAAATTTTTCCTCAAAAGGTCCTGTCCAATGATTTCCATGAGAAACATCTGTGACACATAATTAATATTTAATTCAGTTACTCAGTTCCTTTCCATGAGAAACTAAGAATATATGTTCTAGTACATTTCTTTCCAATAATCTCACCTAATCTGGGGAAAATGGGAGAAGCCAGAGTAGAGAAAGTCCAGAGAGAGGGACAGTTTCTGTGTGAGAAGGTCTCTTTCACATATCAACTGTCCTATCTGAGCCTTGGACACCAGGTATGAAAGCAGAAAAACCTCAGGATCTCAGGTCACATTGTCACTCAAATAAAAGCTTCACCAATTTCCACAGAAAGCAGCAATGGGGCCAGAAAAAAAGATTCAGTGTTTTTCTCATCAACTAATGCTAACGTACAAGTGCTCATTTGTGATCCCAAAGCCTCATGTCTCACAGTCACATGGTATTGCAGAGTTGATTTTAGTCTGAAAAACTCTAAAAGCTGATCTCGCCAATTATTTCTTTTACCCATAAACTAATGTGAGTACAAGATTCCCCCTTCAGGGACT
Source organism: Equus quagga (assembly GCF_021613505.1). Lineage (NCBI taxonomy): Eukaryota > Metazoa > Chordata > Mammalia > Perissodactyla > Equidae > Equus > Equus quagga. Next base: position 38,906,709 of record NC_060281.1, read on the forward strand.
CTAAAGTTACAATTCCATCTGCCTGGAATGCTCTTTCCCCTGGTAGTCCCCTGGAGATACAAGGGCAAGTAATCCACATCTCTTCACACTAGATTTACAGGTCATCTTCTGGGAAGACTTCCTTCTTCCTCTCCTTTCAGAATTTGGTGTCAGAGCTACCCTTCTCTTCCCTCTTGCTTCAAATCCAAGCTGAGAACTGGCTTATGGGTAAATCTGACTCTCCTGAATCATGTCTGGAAACACATCATCATCACTTGATTGTAATCTACACTCACTCTGTACATTTCCTACTGTTTTAGCACCTTCTCATCTTGCTAATTGAGACCGAGATGGTTCTGACTCAACCTTGCCCTCTTCTCCTAAATTTATGGACAACCCTAACAGTCCAATGGAATACTAGTCAGCAAGAAAAAAGGAACAAACTATTGATAAATGTAACAACAAGGAAAATCTCACATGCATTGTGCTGAATAAAAGAGGCCAGATACAAAAGGTCACATAACTATATGATTCCATTCATATGACATTCTTACAAGAACAAACCTATAGGGACAGAAAATATCAATAGTTACCAGAGTAGAATGTAGGAGGAGGAATTTACAAAAGGATCATGAGGAAATTTTGAGAAGTGGTGTAACTATTTTATATCTTGATTGTAATAGTGGTTACATGACTGCATACATTTGTCAAAATTCACTGCACTAAAAAGGGTCACTTTGCTGTATGTAAATTTTAACCTAATTTTAAAAATGGGAAAATAAACTTTCAAAAAATTAAAGTGTAGGTTATAACTTATTAAAAAATCAATGTAATCATCTTATAAGACCGAAAAAGAAAAACTAGATGATAATAGATGCAGAAAAACAGATGACAAAATTAAGATATATTCATGACGAAATTTCTGCGAACTAATGATATAAGAGAATTTCCTCAAGCTATAAAGACATATTTTAAAATCCTACAATTAAAATTATATTTAATGGTGAAAGACTGAATGCTTTGGCTCTAAGATCAGGTCTAGAGCAAGGATGTGCATTCTCATGAGTTCTATTCAACATTGTCCTAGAGCTTCTAGCTAGGGCAATGAGGCAAGAAAGAGAAATAAAATCCTGTGAATTTGAAAGGAAAAGGTAAAACTGTATTTGTATATGACACAATATATCTATGAAGAAAATCCTGAAGAATCTACTATAAAGCTACTACATATGAGTTTACCAAAGCTGCAGGGCACAGATATAATAGATTATAATTCTGTTTATTAGTAAGTGTTCCTACTTATAAACAATGAATAGCTGGAACTGGAAATAGAAAATACCATTTGGAATGGTATAAAAAGTGTGAAATATTTGGAAATAAATTTAACAAAATACAATGAAAACACATTTGAAGACCATTTTCATTATGGAAAGCAATATTTTTTAGATGTCGATTCTTCCAAATTGACTTATACATTTAATGTACCGTCTCAGTGAGGGTTTTTGCAGAAGTTGACAAGCTGATCCTAAACTTTGTATAGACATGCAGAAGATGCCAAATATCCCAAACAGTTTTTAAGAACAAAGTTGGAGGACTTAACATTACCTGATTTGAAGATTTACTATAAAGTTATAGAGTCCAGAAAAACATACCCACATATATACACGGTCATTTGATTTTGACAAAGATGCCAAGATAATTCAATGTGGAAAAGACAGTCTTTAACAAACGGTGCTGGACAATTTGAGTATTCACTTGCTGATACATGAACTTAGACCCTTATATAACATAATATACAAAAATTAACTCAAAATGGATCAAGACCTAAATGTAAGGACTAAAATTATAAAACTTCCGGAAGAAAACATAGGAGAAAATCTTTGTAACTTCAGGTTAAGCAAAAAACTCTTAAATAGGACACAAAAAGCATAAACCATAAAGAAAAAATGATAAACTGGACTTCATCAAAGTTTAAAAAAAAAAAACTGTCTTGGAAAACAAGAGAAACAACGGAGCACACAAGCATCCCCTGCAAGTTCAATTCCCACTGTGGTTCGCACCGCAGGACCTCGTTTCCTCACGGCGTCGACCCAGAGTTAACGAGGGACGTCACTGAACGCTGGACCCTTGCAGCAAAGTTCCCATCTGTGCTGAGACTTCCTGCTCACGCCCTGCCTGTCGTTCTGAATCGGCAGAACCTTGGGAAACTACCTTCGAAGGCTCCTTCTCATGCAACTCTCGGCTCCTAAGTCAGGCTGGCGAATGGGCCTCACCTCGAACCCAGGGCTTTTATTACTTATTATTCATGTTTCCATTATTTATTAATATATATCGCCCTTGCTGGCACCCCGATACATTTTTTTCACCCCCACGCGAACCTGCTCTAAGCTACGGAGAAGGACTGAACCCAGTTAGAATGCGGGCTTGACAATTTTTCTCAGGACGCGTCCCAGTTACATTCCTAACATACGGGCGGCCCAGGCCGCCTCCTCACCTCGCGGCTGCCACGCTTTCCTCGCGGTCCCACTCGCGCGCTCCTTGTTCATTTTAAGGGAGATGACTTTTTGTTAATCGTCCTCCACTCCCGGTGTGTGTGTGAGGAGGGAGAGGGGATGAGCTGATTCTGTCCCTTTTTCATCCTTAACGCCGACCTCTTCTAAATACAACGCTGGGCGAAATGAGAACACATCCTGGGTTTGTGCAAAAAGATCAGAGGCTGGGGCGGGGTGTGTATTTGGGGCAGTTGGTGTAAAAATGGTGGTTGTATCTGGGAGATGGCTACGACGAGGTGCATTATACTATTTTCTACTTTTGGGTATGTTTGAAATTGTCTCTAATAAAAGACTTCTTCAGAAATCGCTAAGATAACGGAAGACCCCAAAGCCCAACGCATGTTCAGATCTCCAAAGTGAAAACCTTGGGGGCAGGGCGCCCGTCCCATTCCCCCCACTTCTCACGCACCTCCTCGACTGAACTCCGTCGTGGAGGCTGCCTCTGGTTTGTTGGTGCAGTGTAGACGCGGCAGGAGCCTAACCTTTAACTCGGGTGGGCGAGGGGGAGGGAAGTGAATAAAAGCTGCGTTGGATGATTAGCAGTGGGAAGCAAGAGTGACCTGGAGAAGCCGGGAGCGGGCCGGAGACTGGGGAGGCGGGGAGTTGAGAGGTGTGAATTTCACCCTGAGAGCTAAGACTTCCTGGAAATGTCTTTCAGTGACCTAGCTGCCCTTCCCTAGAAGAAGCAGGCTACTAGTCCATTCCGGACGTCTTTTATGCATGTAAATAAGAGAGGTCAACGAGTTCATATTTGAACAGAAACGGCACCCTAATTGGTGGTGTCTTCTGGCGACATTCTTTTGCAGGGGGAAACAGATTATTCCTTAATGTTGATAAGCATCTAAATTTTATGGTGGGTTCATTGTTTGCGTCTACGAGTTTCAAAACTCTCGTCCTTCGAGCCGGATTCGAACCAGCGACCTAAGGATGTCTATTAACACACCTACAGTCCTCCGCTCTACCAACTGAGCTATCGAAGGGCTGACTATGAGAAATCTTACAGAATCCTTAAAATAATGTCTATCCTAATTCTGTTTTGATAATGATACTCATTTTTTTAAAGTACAGTCAATTTTAAGCAGTCTTCTTAAACACTGAATGTGTTCTATGTAATGATCTAGAAAGTTGGTTTCATGGGTTTATAAATATGTGAAGTTCAATGGATTGTACATTTAAGACGTTCAGATGTTACTCCATGTGTATCCGTCCGGTCTGATTACCTCCTCCTTTTTCTATCAAAAGTGTCTAGGTTTGCTCGATGAATGAATGATACGGTTGCCCTAAATACAGATAACTGGGTTGATGAGGATCCCAAAGTTGTGAACAGAGCAATGTCCAAGGCATTTTGGCACAATAGTGATTCTCCTTTCTGAAAATCTAGTGGGACACACACTATATTCATAACTCTAATGATGAAACATGTGGAGTGTTTTGTGCATGTGTGTGTGTGTGTGTGTGTGTGTGTGTGAAATTTTCTTAGTTGATAAACAATTTGGATGGTTCATATTATATTGCATAATATAGTGGAGCAATTAAAGTGAAACAAAAACCCCTAAAAAATTTCAATGGAAATGTAAATATTCCTTTTCCAAAGCAAATCGTCAAACATTGAGAGGTTCAACAGAGATTGCTGCATGCTCGGTTTCCTTGTGCCTAAGGCAGAAATAGACACAAATGGAGAATGTGTTAAATTACCAGGAGAGACAAGTTTTTCCTTGGTAATATATTTAAGGAAAAGATTAACTGAATTTCTCTGTCAAATACCTGTGCTTATTAAAATACAATTTCTACAAAACCATATTATTGAAAACATTCCAAATTTTTCTTCAAATGGCAATTACCAATGCCTCCTAGTAGGAATATCGAGAGCACATAGTTGATATTGAACTCAGTAATTAAATCTTTTTACATGAGAAACTAAGAAAATAGCATCTAGTAAATCTCAATGTTCCTAACCAAAAAGGGAATCAGCAGCTAGAGAGGAAGGATCCTAAAAAGTGGACAGTTTCTCTTGACATTGTTGTGTCCTATCTGTGCCTTGAATACCAAATAGAGAACAGCAGAGATGGCAACAGGTGGTGAAATTTCAGGATGGTGCTGGGTTCAATAGCTGCTAAAGAATTGTTGTCTCTGTTGGGATGCAGAAGCATTACTGGGGTGACACGTAGAGGGAGAGAAAGCCCCCAACAAGGAAACAGGGAAGACAAATCCACTTTCCTCCTCCTCCACGAGCCTTGCATTCTCCCTCTAGCTTCCCTTTTTAGCAAAACCTAATGTGGAGCCAAGTAGTAAATCAGCAGAGTTGTTTACAGAGTACCACCTCCTTTATCACAAGGCAGATTGAAGAAGGATGAGTGTCTTAGTCTGCTCAGGCTGCTATGACAAAATACCACAGACTGGGTGGCTTAAAAAACAGACATTTATTTTCTCATAGTTCTGGAGGCTGGGAAGTCCAAGATCAAGATGACAGCCATCCCGTTCCTCGTGAGAGCTCTCTTCCTGGCTTGCAGACATCCACATCTGACTCTCACACGGCAAAGAGAGAAGGAGAAAGCGAGCTCTCTGGTGTCCCACCTTATAAGGACACTAATCCTATGGGATCCAGACCCCATCCTTACGACCTCATTAATCTCAATTACTTCCGCATTTCAAATACAGTTACACTGGGGTTAGAGCTTCAAGGTATGAATTTTGGAGGAACACAATTCAGTCCAGAGCAGTGAGCTTAGAGGTGAGTCAATAGTTTAACAACTAGTAAACCTTCCATGTGAATTTTAAGATAATATTCTTGATCTTCATTTTACCTCTGTGGAAACTAAGTGGTTAGAGAATTTAACACCTAATTCAATATTATTGGAAACCAGAACTCCCAGCTCATGGTTAAAAGCCCCCAGACGAAACAATCACTTCCAATTCACAGCCAGTCATCCTAAAGCTCAGTTCAGAGATCAGAGCTATGGAATTGGGCTACTTTCTTTCACTCCAGTTCCACACCTGCACCCTTAATAGAATCATGGAAAATAAATAGAAGAGTGAGTGGAGGCCAAATTGACTTCTGTAGCTGCGTAAATTGTGTCCAGAGAAGAGTAAGGAGAAAGCACTCAGCCTATGGTGAGAAACAAGGTAAGGCTGACCTTGAGTCAAGCTTTGAAGTGAATGGTAGTTTTCTACACTCTCTTGGAACACCTGAGTTTTGAACTCTCTTATCTAAGATGGGAGGTGGGACAGGAAGGTGGAGGGTTTCCTCCCACAGAAAGTTATCCACTTTTTTGTCAGCCTTGATTGCAATGCAAAAGCAAAAGAGAAGAACAAGCACTAAAGGCATCATAAGGGTCTTGGAAAGGCCTGCTTGGCATGCCCTGCATAGCATGGTGGCATAGAGTCACTTTCTTAAATAAGATGTTCCACCTTCTCCATTTCAGTTTTGATCACCTTACCGCAATATGATTGAAACTAGAAAATAACGTTAAACCAAAAAAGAAAAAAGAGAGAGAGAAGTCTCTAACGATGGAATTTCAGGCAAAGAAGCAATTGAAGGTGTAGCTGTCAGGTGAGGGCCTTCGTATGTCTTTCCTGCAAGTGATGGGCCTCTGGCAATGCCTGAGAATCCTCCTTTTCAGAACTAGCTCTGAACAGTACCCAGCACCCAGCACAGTACCTGGTACCTAGTCCTCCATAGGCCCAGAAGAAAAAGAAGCAACTGCTGCCTTTGTCTTTTTGCAAGGACTCTGGGTCTAAGCCTGCAGCCATAATTATATTCGCTTTTCCTATTAATGTTTACCTTAGAAAAATAACTTGTACACCACTTGATCAAAATTGGGACTACAGCAGCCAGAATGAAGGAAGAAATTAACTGGGGCGCAAGCCTCCTGGAGGCCACGTGTCCATGGACAGTAATTTAAGAAAAAAAGCCAGAAAAAAAGCGGATCTTAGGGGACATTCATAGGGACTCTGGAGTATCTGTTCCCTGCGCAGGCGGAGTCAACTGATGGAAAATTTAGGTGTGCACGGATTGGCAGGAACTATTAGGAAGGCCAAAGCTGAGCCTCATTGCTTGAGAAACTTGATTTTCCCTCCTGGATGTTTCTGCAATTTCCTGCCGGTTTCCTGTTTCCGTAGATAAGATTCCAGTGGCAACGTCTTGCCTAATTTCAAAGACAGGCGTTTCTGTGGACTCCACGCCCTGGTCCACCTGCACTCTTCAATCTTCTCCCGACAGGATGCAGCACCATAGAACAGGTTATAGGTGGCCCCGAGGGGCGGAATTCGTCATGGGGCTGTTTGATCACCATTGATTCGCAGTCCCGCCCTTCATCTCCTTGGCTAACTCGGACTACACACAGGTGGCAGCCAATTTTGAATTACTTCCAGATATTAAAGTGTGCAAGGGAGTAATGGGGCTACGTCGAGGTGGGGAATTAGCTCAAATGGTAGAGCGCTCGCTTAGCATGCGAGAGGTAGCGGGATCGATGCCCGCATTCTCCAGTTTTATGTTTCCCCCTTTGGTCTTTATTAGGTCTTTATTACCGTGCTCCTATAAATACCTTGCCAGTTAACATTACCAGTTAATGGCCAATCATTACACAGAAGACTTTTCCTTCAAGAGCCACGTACTCAAGGTTACCTCACCTTCCTTGAGGACCCACGTACTGTGAAGATACTTCGGCTTGTGACAGTACTAGGATAGGCAAGATTGAACTCTTTGGGATTTTTCTCACGTTTTGCAGATTTGAATATTGGTCTCGCCAGGTAGATTTACAAGTTTACGTTTCAACTATTTATGCGTTAATATTACATTTTCAATTTTCGGAATCTATTTCCCACATGTCCGACCCATTGGGGGCCACCTCAAGTTCTTACAACTGGAATAATTTCCATTTCTTAAAGAGATAGTGAAGAGCCAAAGAATATGTAGGTATGTTTGAGGTTTAACATTCACTCTTCCTCTTCAGGAGTCATTTGGCTGTATATTCGGAGGTGGTGGTGTTGTTGCTGCTACTAATACTGGAATATGGCAGAATATGGCCCAAATATGGGAGGGAAATTGCGCCGCAAAACCTATCTGGATCGGAATCTATGGTGCCGCGGCAAGAACCACGACTATCTAATAAACTTGGCATCCAAGGCCCAAAAGTCATCTTTGAAAAGAAAATTGGGCCATTTTGCCCCCAATTCGCTTTCAAAAAGCAAGGAGTTAATGGGGAGCCACCAGTTTAGACCAGTCTTTACCCCTCAATATGGGTAGTTTCCAATGCTTGTTAGGCCGGGGTTCTAAAAACACCACCCTAATTCAACAAACCTGGGTTTCTGTGTTCTGTATTAGCTCTCCAGGTGGTTCTGATACACACCAAAATTTCGGAATTATTTACTTAAAGAATAACAGTTCTGAATCATGGGAAGGAAGACACAAGAAATTGCCGGGCACAAAGTCCACAGACAATTCTTCCCTACTTTGATTTAATATCTTCGAGTTGAGGACTCTTCCTTAGGTATTCGAGACCACATTTTTGAGACACGGTACAAGTGGGATTAATATATTTCAATGAGATTGGCACAAAATTAGCAAATGTTTTCTATTGTTAAGAGAGAGCTCTACCTTTTGAGCTAATTCCCAGCATGAATAGAAAGTCCTATCCGTTTTTTCCCTTGTTTTATTTTTTTCTCCTCAAATTTTTGTTTCTCTTCTAGCGGTGATTCTCAAAACTTGCAGCACATTAAAATCACCTGGGAGCTTTTAAAACTACCAATGCCTAGGTCCCATCCAAAGTGGCCCAAACGTAACTGCCTTGTAAAATCTTTCCAGGTCATTCGGATAACCACCAACTTTTCTCAGCCAGGGTTGAGAGCCACTGTTAATTAATTAAACGGAGAATCACGAGCAGTGCCGCTGAATTTTATCTCGCCCCCCAGGTGGTGGGCAGCTGCATCCCTTGAAAAAGAACCTTCCCAACCATAAGGAGACTAAGCCCACCAGGGGGCGCGCGTGCCCCACCAATTACCACCGGGTCCGCTTCATTCCTACCAGCCCGCCCCTCTCCCTGGGTCCGGATTCCCTAGTGGTGGGGCGAAGACTCATCTCTGGACCCCTAGCCCAGGGGGCCCGCCTCTGATCCACCTCTTCTGGGCTCAGGACATCTCTGCGGCGACAGCTGTATGTGAACTATGGGGCTGAAGTCTGATCGCGTGTATTAATAATTGTTGCGGAGAATAATAATTTGAAAAATTAGACTTGCTGCGCAACAAGAATAATGTTAAATAGATGCACACCGAGGAAATGTATAACTGAGATGACTTTTTGAGGGTGGGCATGAAAAACAACGCAAAACATGAACTCCTTCGAGCCGGACTCGAACCAGCGACCTAAGGATGCCTGGGAGCTTCACACTACAGTCCTCCGCTCTACCAACTGAGCTATCGAAGGAATCACACTCTTTCGCTTACCCGCCGAGGATGCCATCTCTGCATAAGGTTGGGAGACCGTAGGCGTTTGCTGCTTCATTTGCTTGTTGCTGACGAGTTTGCTCTAGCCGCTTCCGTGTTTTTGTTGTAAGCCAGCACCCCTTCGGAACTAACACTCAAAGGTCCCCTGCCCTGGACCAAGAAGAAAACGGGAGCACGCACTGATTTGCTAAAAAGGAAAATAAAATGATAAGGAGACACAAGAAGTGATAACGACTTGGCGATGAATGTCTTTTAGTGTGATGAGTGAATTTAAATAACCAATTTTGACTGCACTTATAAATAGGCTTTGAAGAACTTTAATCTGCAATTTTAAGAGGATAATTAACAAAGGAGAAGGAGGAGGAAGAAGAAAGCAAGCATACGGTTAGACTCTTCGAAACCATACTAAAATGTTCTTTAATGGACATTAGTCCCTACAGATAAATCAGACTATCACACTAATTCTAAACTCGGCAAAAATCTGTCGATGAGGAGCTAAAACAATATATTTGTAAATTTTCTATCTTAACACACTATAGAAAGTAATATTCAAATGCTAGTTAATTTTGCAAAGTGTAAGTTTCTAGTCTAGTTTTGTTGAATGTTTGAATAGCTCAAAATGGCTATTACAGTCTCCTGTTAATCAAATCTACTTGAGGTGGCCTCCCACATCAGGATCTGTTTTGTTCTTCACCTTCAAATAAATATCGTTACATTGTCATACAATAGAGCCACACACAAAGGGCCAATGATCTCCCTTAAGTAGAACATTAAGACCAATCTTCACTCCTCTATGGCACAAAGAAAGATTTTGTTTTTTCTGAATAAGAAGTAAAAGCAAGTTGCTAATTACTTAATTTGGCCATTAACTTCCTCAAATCTTCTCGAAACCGTTTTTGGGAGGGCCCAGCCTAAATGAATTAAATATAAAATTTTACCTCCTCCTCAGCTCCAATTGACTGAATAAGTTATCCCATTTTATAGATATATTTAGTATTATCCATTTTGTCAAAGTAAACACTTTTCAAAAAAAATGCACGGCTCATACAAATGTAAAAAAAAACTTGTCAAAAGATTTATTTTATTAATTAATGAGAGAACCAACAATATGGTAAAACTGGTTCAAAGAAATTATTTACATTCAATGAAAGAAACAATGCTATGGTTAACATTCTAAATTAGATACAGAAATGGAAAATGCCCTACAGGGCTAAAAGTGTTACTTTTTCTACAGGGCAGAAAACAACTACATCTTTACCAAAGTTCATTTGCACCACTATCAGTTATCTACAAACTAACATTTACCCTTACAGAGGTGAAAATAGTCTAATCAAAAGGGCCTGCCACTCTCCCCACAGGCCCTTTCTTGTGAAAGAAAATAATTGGGTCCCCTCCCACCTTGTCAAAACAAAGTTACTTACTGACAGAGCAGCAGTTCTCCAGGGGGGCAATTTTGCGCCGCACCAGGGGACATTTGGCAATGTGAGGAGACATGTTTGATTGTCATGATTCAGGAGGTGCTCCTGGCATATAGTGGGTAAAGGCCAAGAATGCTATTGTAGGGGAGGAGGACATTTCCTCTCCCCAAATGGGGGTTCGTCTGGCCAGAGAACGAATTAAATTCACAGGAGACAGAATAGCAAGAGAAAATTAAACAAAGCTTTATGAGGAACCATGGCCCAGGGCCTTTCTTCCCGAAAGAAGAAAGGGCACCGAAGAAGTGGGGTGCACATAGTGGTTATATAGCCCTAAACAGGGTGTTTCACATATGATTGAAATGTCCCTTTTACAATAGTCACGAGGCCGCTCTGTCAGCACAGCGCTTGATGGAAATGACAGATAGGTCTGCTGTCCCAGTGAACGCCGCGGGGTGGCAGGTGTGTTGCCTCAGGCTGGGCGGGGGGGGGGGGTCCACAGATGAGCGCCGCAATCGGTTCCCAGCCTAAAGAAAGATGCTTAATCTTTAAGGAAATGCCAACGTTGGGAGGGGGAGGGAAGTCAGTTACAGGAGGTTACCAGACTAGCACAATAAAATGCAGACTTAAGTCCTTGCCTTTGGTATTGATTAAGAGTTTTTGGAGAGAAGGTCATCTCCTTTCTTCTTCCTGGTACAGTGAGGGAGGCACCTTTTACAGATAGAGATTTACCTTACAAATGTAAATGTGTCCTAAGGAAGGGCAAGTTCCATTCCTCAGAGCCTCCTTCCCTGTCCCAGTTTATCAAAAGCAATCAGCCTCAAATAATCCTGATGCCAAAGAGACATATCTTGGGGTGGCCAACCTCAGGTCCCCACACTATCAAGGATCCTACAAGGCACAGGACAGCCCCTACAACGAAGAATTTTTTATCCAGTCAAAATGGCACTAGTGTTGAGGCTGAGAAACCATGCCCTAGAGAATGAAAATAATTCTTAGGCAGACCTGTTAGAAAATGCTCTAGATCTAAGATGATGATATTGAAAAGTTATGCAGCCTTCTGTTTATTTTTCTATTTTATTGCCTATTTCCAAGTTTTTGTGTGTTTTTTTAATCTAAAGGCTGGAGAAGGCCTGGAAAATACAATAAATGTATATTTTGAAGTCAGTATGAAGTTTTTTTGAAAAATTAATTCCATTCATTTATTTTTGGGTTTTTTTATATTAGTGATACATACCCCGTCACTCAATCTGTACCTTTCCCTAATCATGCACAGTCACTTTTCTAAAGTTCCGAGTTCTTTCCCTTAACATTTTCTTAATCTCTCTTCTCAGTTTTTACAGCTACCGCCTCATTTAGACCCTCCCCACCTTCTGACTGGACTGCTGCAATCACCTTGTAATGGATCCCCTTGTCCAGATGTGTCCTTTCTGTTCTGTTCTCCACACAAGCGTCGAAAGGTCTTACTGAGAGGAGTGTGAGGCCCACGAGATTACCACCACTAAAAGAAGTCCTTGCTTCCTGCCACTCTCCCTACAGGCCCTTTAGTGTGAAAGAAAATAATTGGGTCCCCTCCGAAATGAAAATTCATTCACAGGAAGGAATGTGAACCCTCTTATCAAAAGTCTGATCTACCACCAGAACCATCCAGTTTACGACGAATTTGATTTCATGAAGTCTGGCAAGCACAAGTCTTTGTGATAGTGGATTGGGGTTCATACTTACATGACTTTATGTGTAATCCTACACCCGCCTTAAGAGACAGGATCCATGACTTCCTTCATTTTCTCTGGTTCCACAGTATAGAAGATTCAGATAGAGAAAGACAGACATGCCTAGGGAGCCTTGAGAAGAGGAGGAGTGGGGACAGGCGGTAGATTGGAGGGATTCTGAGGGTGTGTGTGAATCACCTGTATCCTTGTAGGTCAGGAATCATATCTGATTCTTCCACATATAGCTAGAATTCTATGTATTTTCAAAATAAACTAGAACTCTGTGAAAACGGGAAGAAGCAAGAAAGTTTTTATGTCCCTATCTTTATCTGCTTCAAAAGCATTCCCAGATGCAGGTAGGAGATGAATTTCGAGTCCTCCTCCCTACCCCTCTCCCAACCCGGCGAGAGAAAAGAGAATCAGCCTTGCGTGTTCTGAACACAGCGGCGGTGCCGGGAGCCGAGGCCGCAGGTGAGTGTGGGCGCTCGGAGCTCCCTGATTTAATACCTCGGCAGGCGACAAGAACTTTAGAGACGCAGGTGCGGTTTAGACACACACAAGAAAAGCTTCGCCAGGTCCCCCGTGCACCTCGGCGGGAAGAGCCTCCGTATCCCCGCGCCCCGTTTTGGGCTCCGGACCCGGAGGCACTACTCCCTCTCTTCCGCTTTTCCTCAGCTTCTTCGCCCGCCCCGCCCCGACACGCTTTCTTTTCCCCTGCGTTGGGCAGCGGAGTTACTTTCCCGAAGGGTGGAGAGGAAGCTGGCGTCCAGGAAGCCCACGCCAAGCGTGCTCCACGGCCCGGCCGGCGGGTCACGTGGCGGAGGGCGGTCACGTGGCGGAGGGGGCGGGGCCTGTTTGCGATGCCGCGGAGGGGTCGGGCCGCTGCTGAACTCAGCCCGGCGGAACTGAAGCCCCGTTGATGGGGCGAAGAGAGGACTTAGTAATACGCTCTGTGCATCCGAGTAATTATCAGTCAATAAGTGTCCTTTTGTTTTAAACGCGGCCCAGGTTGCAAAGCAACAGATCGTTTATTCACTGACTTCCATTCATTCACTGATCTGTTCATTCAGCAAAGGTTTACTGTGCGCCTGCTGCGGGCTGGGGGCGGAAGCTCTGCGTTCTTTGTGATCTGGTGGTTCCTGAGGGTGAGGAAACCGGAGTACTGACCTCCACGTGTCCGGCAGGACTTGGTAATTATTGCAGCAGCGCGGGATGAGGCCAGAAGAACCCCAAGTGGAGACTGCTTGTGTAATGCGGGAGTGAGTGCAGAACAAATTTCTGTGAATTGTATTTGAATAGTTACTGTATTGTGATACTTCAAAAAAAGAATAAATATGTATTGAACGACTCGTATACACAGACCCCGTTGAATACAATTTAGAAGTGAGTAATGAATTTCCGTGGTAGATTATACAGGACCACGACAGGTTACTTAGTAGTAGTGTATATGATGTAATGAAAAGAACCAGGCTGTGGAGCCACTTAGGGCACTTTTGAATACTGTCTCTTATTAGCTGTGTGATCTCTCTAACTTCCTTGTGCCAAATGGGGATGATGATAATAAAGATAATACAGATCCTATGGGGTATTATTGAGAATATCAAATGAAATAGCATTTGTAAAGCACGGTGCACGGGTCATCCCTACAGGCTCAAACAGGAGAACCCACACAGTGTTTTGAAAGGCTTTCATCTGGACCCCATCTTTGGGTAAGTTAGAGTGGAAATTTCGAGAATACACCATATGAAGCATAAGAGTAACAATTTAATCCTTAAAACAACAGGTAGCAAACAATGCCACAGTTAAGTAGATGGAATTTAGACTACCTGAGTGATCAGATTTGGGTGAGATTCATTAAGGAGGGCCTCCTAGATCTCGTGAAAATTTTTAGAGAGGAATTTTGAAGGAAGTGATTGATCACAATCAAATTAGACAAAATAGAGATATTTTTAATTGATTCCAGGATCATGTATATGTGAGCAAGGTCAAAAGGTTACTTGATATATTTTTTTTTTACATTGGGCTCAATAGTCATAATTGAATGAAAACTTCAACTGTTCGAGTTTTGTAACGAAAATTAATGAAAAGAAGTAATATGTACACAACAGTGACCTTCATATTAAAAAACGCGTTCTGAGCACTATTCCAGGCACTATGCTAAGTGCTGGGAATGTACAGAAACAATACAGTCTCCCTAAAAGCTGTCAGAATTTAAAAGCTCAAAGAATAAGTTTGAGTCGGTCATGGAGTAATGGTTTTCAGCTTGGAAGTTTTGGCTCAGAATTCTTGGTATTTAAGTTAATGAAACCTCTCTAGTTGGTAATTTAGTCCATACTTTAAGAAAAGTGTATGCTGCTAATGTAAACATTTGTTTTTTTATAAAAAGTCCTGGGATTATTTGAACTCCAGACTTCAGCTGATTATAAAAATATGTGCTGGAACACAGATGGTGAAAATGACTAGACAAGGCAAAGCTAAATTAATCATACTTGCCAACAAATGCCCTGCCGTAAGGTAGGTCATTCCTTCATTCCTTCTCTGATATGCTCTTTAGATTGATTGCAAATATCTAAGACGAAGACTATCATAAGACGGTTAAAATGCACATTGTGCATACCAACAGACATGGGATTTCCAGGAGTTTTTCAAAGTAAAATTTAACATGTTTTTCCTTGTTTTTTTTTTTTAAATTGATTTGTGGCTTCTCATTCCTCTATGATTTTTGAAAAGATATTCTATACTAGAAGTGTAAGATAAGAAAAGAAAAAGCCAGAGGATCTAGGAATGTAAGACAAGTTAAGTCCATAAAACTTAGCTAGACATTAGATAACCATCAGGAAAAAATATATAACATTTCCAAGTACGTGATATGTACTAGGCATTACACACACTTTACTGACTGAGGTCAGGGGCCTTCTGTTCTGTTGTGTTCGTAGTTAGCTCTCAAGCAGATAGCATAGTGCCTTGTGTGTGGTAAGGTCTTAATAAATAACTGTTGTTATTAATGCATAATAAAGAAATTTTAGGGAATAAAAGAATGATCATATGTAGTTCTCTTGACACTATGTGAGGTGGGAATTAATATTGTCAGAGAGGTAACTTGTCCAAGATTTTATTGCTACTAAGAGGCAGCATCACAATCTGTTCAGACTTCAGAGGCAGCCGTCTGATGCCTTCACCTGTTGATGCTGAACACAGCAAATGCATGCAGTGAAGAGAGTCAGGTAGCTTGGTTGGCTCTTCTGGAGAAAGGGTACAATGTAGAGAAATGCTGGAGGAATTTGAGTTGCAGAAGAATTTGGTGAAAGATAATGTGCATCAAACTTGAATGAGAGAACCCATTTTCTGATTATCTCCAATCCTCTTGGCTGCATTGTCTTTCATACAGTCCTCCAAAATAATGTGGGGACTTTTCCCTGGAGAGACCTTATTACAACATGGCTGTTCCAGGCCTATCCTGACTCCTGGTCCTTCTTCACGGTGTAGCCTTTTGAGACTGGGTAAGATTGCTGGCTGCAGTGTTCCTTTTTTTGTTTTGTTTTAGTTTTCTTCTTCTTCTTTTTTTTTTTTTTTTTTTTTTGAGAAATCTTAGCCCTAAGCTAATATCTGCTGCCAATCCTCCTCTTTTTGCTGAGAAAGACTGGCCCTGAGCTAACATCTGTGCCCATCTTCCTCTACTTTATATGTGGGATGTCTGACACAGCATGGCTTGACAAGTGGTGCATAGGTCTGCACCCAGGATCCAGTCTGGTGAACCCCAGGCCAGCAAAGCAGAATGTGTGAACATAACTACTGCGCCACCAAGCCAGCCCTGACATTTCTCTTTTTTTTTACACCTACTTAGTTATTAGCCAAGATCTGGAGGAGGCAATTTCCTGTCCCATACTTGGATTCTTATAGGTGTTAAGGAGAGCTGTCCTTTTTCTGACCTCTTTTTATTTTACTGTTTTCCCTTTCTGAAGCCTGTCTGGTGTCCACTGTTTGTGCATTTAACATTGATATATTTAAAATGATAATATACGTCCCTAGAAAGGTACATATTGATGGGATTCAGGTATTATGTCCAAAAGGTGATTTGTGTGCGTTGAAAGTACTCACTCATATTATCCTGATTCTCATAAAAGCCCTATAAGTACACAGAACAAGCATTACACCCCTTTAATAGGAGACTAAGATTCTGATAATTTAATTGATTTGTCTAACACCAAAAAACGTTTAAAGTGACAAAAGCTATGTCTAAAACCTATAATCTTCACTCTTAGCTCAGTGTTTTTTTCATGCTCTCTCCGCACTCATATCTGCTTTTATACCAACCAGCACAGAAACAAGATTATAAGGTCTGGTGTGCCATTCTTTTTTGTGTAGTAGGTTTATGCTGCTAATCAAGTTCATCACTATTTTTACTTTTCCGCAATAGAAAATCAAAGTGAGTTTTATGGTCTAGTGGCTAAGATCAGTGGGTACCCTGACAGTGGCAACAACACTAAATTGGGTACAGCTTATGGAAAAGTACTAGGGCGTGCTGTCATTGATCCATGTGTGAGCACCTTGAGAAAGTCTAATTGGAATCCAGTTACAATAGGACATGTGTTCTGTGTTCTTTTATGTGTTGGTCTGTCAGGTATGGACACAAGAAAAGACACAGGAGAGACTCAGCAAAACAAAAATTTATTATACTAACAGGTCCTAGAGACAGGAGGCACAGCACACACAACGAAGGGTCACATGGGGAAGCCTCAGAGTGGTCAGGAGGCAGAAAGCGGGAGTAGGGAAAGGCTGGACCAGACTGGAGGGTGGTCCCTAGATACCTGTATCTGGGATGACTGAGGCTGAGGAATCTTGCTTCCTGTGGTGTTAAGAGACAGATAGAGGAGGGATCTGGATTGGTTAGTTTGTATATCAAAAGCATGCTTCTGGCAAGTTCCAGGGCATCATCTCTTAGCCCTTAGCTATCTCTAAGAATTGGCCAGCCCCAGGAGGGGCATTCTCTCCCCAGACAGAAAGGTTTTTAAGATGTCAAAAGGTAATACGTATACAGAAAATAAAAAATATAAAAAATACAATATGAGACACACACAGAGCTGTAATAGACATGGAAACAGAGGTAAGCTCCTGAGGTGTGTGCTTTGTACTTTCTGAGCTTACTTATGAAGAACATATTGTTAACATGTTCAATCAAAGGATATAGAGATGACTTACAAAATGTGAAAAATGTTCAACCTCACTCCTAGTAAGAAAAAGATAAACCTATACTGAGATACTACTATTCACCTGTCAGATTGACCAAATAATGTTTCACAAAACACTGTTGGTGAAAGTGGGAAGAAACAGTCATTTTCAAATATTGCTTATGGAAAATAAGTTGATATCATTTTTATGGAGCACGGTTTGACAATATCTATCAAAATTACAAAAGTGCATTACCTTTGATCCTGTACATCTAAGGATTTTTCACTAACCAATGGCTTGCACATGCACAAAATAACTGCAGGAGGTTAATCGTTGCCGTGGTGTTTTCATAGCATGGACACCATGATGACCACCAGTGCAAGGTTAAGGAAATAAATTATGGCATATCCATATAATGGACTACTATAGAGTTCTGAAAATGGAGGAAGAGGTTCTATGTACTGATAGGGAAAAATCTATTATTGTGCACACTGTGCAGAACAGTGTGTGTTATCTTTCTATAAAAAGGGAGAAAATAAAAACACCTATTTGTATTGACTTGTGTATACATAAAGAAATCCTGGAAAGATACACACAAAATTAATAACAATGAGAGTTAGGTTTTGGGGTTTTGTTTGTTTTGTTTTTGTTTTTGAAGAAGCAGGAACTAAATTGATTGGAAACAGGGTTTTTCAGTTTATACTTTTTTATATATAAGCATTGTGACTATTATTTACATAAAGAATTAAATAAACTGAATTTTTAAGAGAAGGAGCAAGCAATTTTTTTTTTTTTAAAGATTGGCACCTGAGCTAACAACTGTTGACAATCTTCTTTTTCTTTTTTTTTTTCTGCTTTATCTCACCAAACCCCCCTGTACATAGTTGTATATCTTAGTTGCAGGTCCTTCTAGTTGTGGAATGTGGGACGCTGCCTCATTGTGGCCTGACGAGCGGCGCCACGTCCAAGCCCAGGATCCGAACCCTGGGCCGCCGCAGCGGAGCACGTGAACTTAACCACTCCGCCACGGAGCCAGCCGCGCAAGCAATTTTTATGAACATGAATTGCATTGATCAAATGTTTTAATTATTAAAATGCAATATTCAGTAGTCATCTGCATATTCCCTTTGATCATTTGTAATTGCTTAGAATTGTATTTATATGCCATAAACTAAAAATTCTTTTAAGAGAAGTTACTGTTTTATTTTGTTTGAAAACCACCATGCTTTGGAAAAGAGAGATTAAAAGAATATTTTAAGGAGCATGTTCCAGTATGCATGCAGTATTTATTCACAAAGCTAATTTAACTATTAAATCTTTTTACAGATTTTTTAAATGAATATTTAAAGAGTTACAAAGCCTTGACATCTAGAATTCCTTCTTTCCTTCATTGTAAGGGAATATGGAATCCACAAGGTTCTGGGGAACCCCAGGGCACTGCTTGTGAGAAGTGACATTTGAGTGAAGAGATTAGTACAACGTTCCCAGAATTTCTCAGTTCATGGCACCTTTAATGTCTTGTCATTTTTTTACAGTGCCCTTCGGCCAAGAGAAATACTTAATTCAGTTCATTAAGTAGTTAGGTTCAGACAGTTAATAAGAATTTGTCCTAACAACTGTTGTTTGAAAAAAACATGACACACATGACTTGAAAAAAGAATTTTGATTTGATTCTTAATTAAGCACAGGTGTTTGACATGGCATGACTCAAATCCAGTCGTGTATACAAAAGATCTCTTGAGCTATAATCTCTGAAGATGGCTGAGGTCATGTCATTACATTTTCCTTTTTATTTCATGTTCAGAAAAATAATACTGTCTTTAGTTTCTGGAATGCCTAGGCTGTTGTCCTCTTGGGCTGCTGGAGCAGATCACCACTCTTGAGTAGCATATTCCCTTTTTCCTTTACCTATGGCCTGGCTTCTACAGTTTTCCAAGTCGGCCCTGGAAACAGGATTAAGCCCCAGAATTCCAATTCCTGTTTACTCCTCTCAACTACCAAGGCTTCCTGAAGCAACTTAACTGCACAGATTACTGTTGATCACCTTCCCAGAATGGGCTAAACTAGAACCTTATATTCACAAAATTTTGGTTGTGTCTACCTTGGCTTTTTTTCCAGAGACTGACCTCTCAAGGTCATACCTATCTCTAGGCTTACGTGTTCCCTAGGCAGCCCCTCAAATTACTGACTTTAGGCTTTTTTTTTCCATATCTGGTTCAATCCAGTATCAATCAAGCTCCAGTTAGGAACAGAGAGTCCGTGGATTCTGCTTTCAGATTATCTGTCCTGAGGAAAAGCCACTGTAGGATATGTTTTCATTAATTCAATAGCATTTACTAAACAATTCATATGTATAAAAGATTGCATTGTCATAAAAGCAATGCAGCTAAATCATTCATTCAACAAATATTTGAGTGCCTACCATGTGCCAGACAAGTTTCTGAATTACAAAATGTCAAAGTATGTTTTGGTTGTTTTTTTTTTTTTTTTATCCACCTGCTGTGGACTGAATTGCATCCCCCCCAAAATTCATATGTTGAAGCTTTACTGTAGTCTACACTGAACACCCAGTGTGGCTGTACTTACAGTAGGAAGTCATTAAGGTTAAATGAGGTCGTAAGGGTGGAGCCCTGATCCAATAGGATTAGTGTCCTTACCAGAAGAGATACCAGAGGGCTCACTCCATCTCTCTGCCATGTGAGGACACAGCACGAAGGCAGCCCTCTGAAAACAAGCCAGGAAGAGAGCCCTCACCAGAAAATGAAACGGCTGGCACCTTCATCTTGGACATCTCAATCTCCAGAACTGTGAGAAAATAAATTTCTGCTGTTTAAGCCACCCAGTCTGTGGTATTTTGTTCCGGCACCCCTAGAAGATGAAGACACCCCCCTTGCCCTTTTTAACCTCCTTTAATCAAGGACTCCTTTGCAGTTCAAGTGTTCTATCAAAGCAGTTAGGTTAGCTGGTGCTCAGGACCAAGCTCAGGGATAACCTTGGCCTTGGAGATGATGCCACAGGTCTTGGGTTCAGAAATTAAATTTTTAAGAATATAAACTCAGTTTGAACAATATAACTAAGGGGTTATAAGAATAGGAAAAAGCAGTCTGTTCCAAGCAACTCAGAAGATGTTTAGAATCCAGAGACCCAGTAAGTTCATTGATGATAGGATATGTTGTGTATTATTAGCAATGCTTGTTTTCCTATCGAGGATATCCCTTTATAGTTCTCATAGGACCCAGGAAACCAAAACATTAAGCAGAGGCTTCTGGGTGAGTAAAGGGAGTTCAGGCTTTACAATAAGACTTATAGCTTGTTAGTATCCACACCATCTGGTGTGTAAATCCTCAATGATTAGTCTCTCTAGTAAGTAGAATATTCGTATGAATCAGAAAAAGAATCTTTGTTCCTTTGATTTCACTGGATAAGCACTGGTAATTTCTTAACTATCCAATCCCATCACCATCACCTATTTTTTAAATCAGTCACTCCCAGTGTCTTCATTTCCTAATGTGAGACATTAAAATACAGCTGAGGATTTAATTTTCGTTGAGTCAATTACATTCACCCAGTAGGAAGACAACAGCCTTCTTGAAGGCACGGACCATATTGTCTGCATGTTTTCATTTTAAGTATCCAACACAAAAAAGATGCTTAATAAAGATGTCTTCATCAATTGATTTGAAAGACTCCTTGCCTTGTTTAAAAGAGAGTTGGAAAAGTGTCAAGGCTCAGTGTACTCTTCTAGGAAAGTTACTTCTTGTTCATGCATTTTACGTTGACTCATGATTCTCGGTTTCATTGTGTGTGTTCTGATAGCACCTCTGAATTCTAGGGAGTCCACCTAGTTTAAAACATGTGATTCCCTGTGCCCAACTATAGATGTTGTTGATCTAGATAGGCAAAATATAGAATAGTTTTAGATCTGAATATAACATCACCTGTAGCGAGTTGATGTATTAATGACAATATTCAGGTTCCTGGGTAAAGAAAAAAGGAAGGTTTGGATGGGGGAGGATGGAGAGTGGTAATTTTCGTGTCTCCAGCATGCTCAGAAGTGGGCATTCTTTCAATGCAATATCCATATTCCAGGGCTCTTGGCAGTCTCAGTGGGGTGCAGACAGCAGTATCAGGTTTTCACAGTGACATAAATATTGTTATCATCTAACTCCTTTACCTCTGAGTATATACTAGGCAACCCTTCATATCAATTTTGCCTTCCAAAATTTGAGGGCAATCAAAAAGAGAAAACACTGGGTCACTTGACAGTTTTGTTTCTTGGTATAAATTTATAAAGCTGGCATTCTGACTTTAAAGTTATTCTTGACTATCATTCACACCCCCATTCGAATCCACCAGGAAATCCCTTTGACAGCCTTCCAGATATACCCAGACATTGTGTCACTTCTCCCTTCCTCCCCTGCTGCCACTTTGTCGCCAGGAGCCTCCTAACTGGTTTCCTTGTTTGTACCATTGTCCCCTTAAGATTTATTCTCAACACAAAAGCCAGAGATCCTTTTAAAAGGTAAGTTAGATCCTGTGACTTTTCTGTGCAGAAACTTCAGAGACTTCCCACCTCACTCAGAGGTAAGTCCCAAGTCCTTACAAAGCCTGTAAGGCCTCACACCTTTTTGACCTCCTCCCCTTACTCATCTCCCCTCAAACATTCTGCTCCAGCCACACTGACCCCTGTTGTTCCTACAACACACCAGACATGCTCCTGCCTTAGGCTCTACCTGATTGCTCTATTTAGAAACTCTTGTCTTTGCTCAAATGTCACCTTCATGAGGCCTAACGTGACAACTCGATTTAATACTGCAACATCCCTCACACCTATTCTTAGCACTTCTGATCACATTCTAACATCCTCTATAGTTTGTTTTTATATTTATTACTTATTATCTGCCTCCTTCCATAGAATGTAAGGAGCAGGGATCTTTGTTTTGTTCACTGATAAATCCCAAACGCCCAAAACAATGCCTGACACATAATAGTGCTCAATAAATGTGTGGAATGAATGAATGGATGAATATGTTTCATTTGGTGTGTCAATGCAGATAATCAATAATCAACCTATAATAGAAGAAAGTTGTTGGAGCCAAGCTAAGGACCAGCCAAGAAGTGCAGTCTTCACCAAGGAAGAAAGCACTCTGGAGAAGTGTGGTTTTCAGCACAGTTTACACCATGTCAGAACAAAAAACATACATCACGCATAACAGGGGTACTACCTTTTTTTCCTCAAGGTTTCAGGAGGTATTTTGTTTAAAGAGTAGCATGTACACAGTGGGTCAACATGACCCTGGTGCCGTGGGAGGGGAGATCATCTGGCATCACAAGAAGGGAGGCATTAATTTTTATCTTCAAAGAACACATTCTTTGGCTGTAGGGTAGTGATCAAATGCAACCTTTACTTTAATGGTTAAAGCAGATGTACAGTTTATGTCTAACAGGCCGTAAGTCAGGCTTCTTTAGTTCACATAAAGTTCAGGCCAAATCAGGTATAAACCAGAATGGTTTCCCCATATACCTTGATAGGTAAAAATTTCTTTTCAGGTGAATCGGAACCTCATCCCTCCAGAGTCTCCCTGAACTGGGAAGAGGAAGAGAGATTGGCAGAAAAATACATAACAACAGGTTTCTAAACCAAAAGGCTAATGATTTAAACCTAGAAACATAATGTTTCACATAAGGTGTTGACTCTCCATGGCGTTCTAGCCTGAATAGGCAGCCAACTTGCTATATGCATCAGGTTAAAATAGAAAAGAACATCCTCAAAAGCAATGGTTTCTGAACCATCAGAGATTCAGATTCACTAGGTCTGAGATGGGGCCTAGGAATCTGAAATTTTAGAAGCTCCCCAGGTGACTCCCATGTACAGACAGACTTGGATGCCAAGCTAGAGCATTCCCACAGAATTGTCCTGAGGCCTGAAGAGAACATTAGAACAATGTTAGTGAAGTGAGACATAGGTATGTGGCTTTTAGAATCAATGAAGAGGGATATGTGTGAGCTTTCTCTACTCACAGTCATGGTTGTTTTGGTGATGAACACATACCAATGAACCTGTGAAAGCTTCAAAGGATTGATAAAGGATGACATGCCTGGTGGAATTTTCACACAGAGACAGGGAAATCTCTTATAAAAAGTCTTGATCAATTTGACCAAGGGACTGATTTTCAAGTCATCCAAATAATAGCAAAATCCACTCCTATCTGGGATAATATTTCTGAAGCACAGGGCTTAATCGACCTACTCCACAACCAGCATCGATTTGTATGATTTGTAGGAACGAAGCGAATAAACATGAGTGGCTGGACAGGACAGATGTTTTCTAGAGGGTAGAAAGTTCAGAGGAGTAGGAGGTAGAAACGCAGTTTGGACTTTGAAAAACAGACTTAACTCTTTAGATTTTATTTTGTAGACAACTGCAACCTGTTGTGGGTTGGTTGTTTCTTTTACTTGCCATATGAACGGGGAAAAGATTGAAAATAGCATTATCAGTTAGGTGATCCATGTGCTATCCAGATGTGGGTAGTCAGGAACTGAAAGTGTTTGTGAGGTAGTGATAATAGAAAATTCTTCTCCCATTTGACCATAACGACACTTGCTTAGACTAGAAAATGAAGTCACCATCCTCAAAACTCTCCATGGTCACTGCTGCCTCTGAGCGTCTGCCCATCAAACTGTTCCCTTTGTTTGGATTGTTTTCTCCACCTTCACACTTTACCCTTTCCAACATCTGTGCCATCCTTTTCCCTGCATCCTAAACCTTTTTTGGTGGAGGTAGTGCTTCAAAATCATTTGAGGACCTTAAATATACAAAGCCCGTGCCTTACCGCAGACCATGTATTTCTAGTATACAAATACAATCTCTAATAGATCAGAAAAATGTATTCCCGCTAGGGGGCGAGATTTATACAGCGGGCGGGAGTAGCTCCATAGACCCAGTAAAACATAGCCAGCCGCTCACCGGTATCCCATAATGCCATACTTGTGTTAGGCTCTAAAACTCTGTTTGATCGTGGTGAGGGACCTCGTTTTAGAGATTACACGAGTATACACAGATCAAATCGAGAGGTAAGCATTGGCAAAACGTTTCTCCGCCCAACGTGGGGCTCGAACCCACGACCCTGAGATTAAGAGTCTCATGCTCTACCGACTGAGCTAGCCGGGCGCGCGTGACCCAACCTTCCCCATTGCAATATGAGAATATACAAATTCTTCTTGGCATGGCATGCAATACAGGATTCTAGATTTTATTTGTTTTTGTTTTGTAAGTAAAATGACATGAAACTCAATGTAAGCTATTATCTGAAACTATTAGCGTGCGTTCCACCCACTTTGCCTCTATCTTCCCTCTTCGCCCCATTCTCACCAACCTGTATTGATAGACCACAAAAGGTTTCTGGGATCCAGGAGTCAGAATCTCCGCATGCTGCATGAGTGACCCCAATTCTGGCACTTCCAGAGCTCCTGACCTGGTTACCAGCGTGCCTCCAAGCACAGCCCCAAAGGGCCCAGATCGTCAAGCCCAGACTCTGTATGTACTGGGCCTTCCCTGTAGCCCGTTGAGGCATTCCTCTCCTGTTTGCCTCACCTGTCAACTCTCGCTCTTCTTGTCACACTATGTGGATGTGGCCCTGAAGATAATCTGTGGCCCTGAAGATAATTTCAGGCCCCTTATTCTTGTTCATTTGTTGTCCTTCTTCACAGTCAAGGTTTACACACACAGAAAAGGTGGGGAGGGGTGTTGCAATTTTATTTTAATATAAAATATTTGACAACCACTGGAATATAGGATCTAGTGATTTTTGTATGTTTTGTTTACCACTAACCGCAAAAGTTCATTGAATATAATAGATGCTAAGCAAATATCTGCTTAATGAGCGTACCAACGATATTCTCCAGGAGGAGAGAGAAAAGTGCCGAACTCCTGAATTAGGGGGGAATACTCAACTATATACTGAAGAGGAAAGCCGAAATAACTTGTACAAAGGTTTCCAACACCCCAACTCTAGTTCCGTGTTTGATGCTTCCATTTAAATCTGTGTGAGGTGATGAATGAATGATGGATGACACATAATTGATATGTGACCAGAGTCTTGTTATACTTTTCATATGATCACAACTGTGGAGTCGGAACTCATAAAAGAACCAGAAACATTTGCCTTTGCAAGAGTCACTGGTGGAAAACTGAAGAAAAGCCAAAATTGAAAAGTACTTGTCTCTCTTTTAATTAGAATTATCAAGTTACTTATTGGGATCAAGCATATCCAGCCTACACATTTCTACATGAAGGTATAGCAGTTTAATTTAATGGCAGCTGTACCAGTCTCTGTTGTGTGAGAAATGTCACGCCGAATTAGAAAAGGTTCAGCAGCCGGGAGACAAAAACCGGGCTCGTCCGGGATTTGAACCCGGGACCTCTCGCACCCTAAGCGAGAATCATACCCCTAGACCAACGAGCCACACGTCTTTCCCTTTTTTCTGAATATGTTAAATGTTTAGTAAGTTTCTCTGCTTCCTTTCATGTAAGACGCTATAATAACCGACGTTTTCTTTCTCTCTCTCTCTTTCCCCCTTTCACCCCTATTTTTGAAAGCAGCTCTACATGGCTCTTAGAACTTCCCCGGATTTTCCCGCAACCCAAACTTTTTGAGGACTGTTTTAAAACGTTGTTTCTCAAAGGTCTCTGGCTCATCCTTTCTAAGAAACAACCATGGCGTTTGTTAAAAACGCAGAAACCTGTGCTCTTTCTCAAATCTATTGAGTCAAAGTCTCTGGAGAGAGGCCCAATAAGCCGCATTTTTGACAAGCTCCCTAACTCATCTACAGCTGTAAGCGTGAGGCTGCCAGAGGTCCACTTGGGCGTTCCCAAAACCCATGTGGAGCTCTTGGCTTGATCTCAGTATTTTCCACGGACAATAGTGAAAACTGGAGTAAACTCGCTCAACAGCATACAAAGCTGTGAGATCGTGAATAAAGGAAATTAGCTGTACAAAGAACAAGGGGATACATAACTTAGGAGCTGAAAGTGGGTTTTGGTGGGAAATGAGGCTGATTCAAGGGACTTACCATCAAGATACAGACAGAACTGAGGGACTGCTGACGTTGTCCAACCTGAACCAACAGATTTATGACAGAGGGCAAGGTAGATTCAGGAAAAAGCCTTAGTCTTTTCTTACGTAAGAAATCAAAGTAACAAGAGAATACTCTCAGGATGAAATTCCTCCCTTGATGTGTGAGTAAGGATCTACCAGACTGGGAATCCGCAACTGAGCCATCGGAGATAATGAGCACTGCCTTCTCACACTGGCCCCGCATTTCATTTATTTGAAAACATCTATGTTTTCAGACTCTTTCGAGGGCAGTAGCAGTATTTGGCAACTAAACACACAGGTGATGCCGTTTCTCCTTCTAAGGAATTTAATAGGAGTCTAAGATGTCTTGCGGCTTTCCTGTTTCTCTAGGGCAAATTTTTGGGGCACCCTGAATTGCAAAGGTGGGTGCTCTGGACTTCCCTAAGATGGTTAGGGCTAGTGGCGAAACGTCGCTTCTGGAGTAAGCCCCAGGGTGTGCTGTTCTGCATTCGCGGAACGTGTTTTTTCCCCTCCCTCTGGGCAAGCAGCCAACACTATCTTGTCAAATAAGGGCAGTGTAAATTCCAGAAAAGTAGGCTTTGGCCCGTACGGGGATCGAACCCGCGACCTTGGCGTTATTAGCACCACGCTCTAACCAACTGAGCTAACCGGCCACCTGCTGTGAAGGGGCTTGGAAAGCCTTAATCAGTAGTTATTCTCGTTCTTGATAGTGTTTTTTTAATGGCAAAGAGTGTGGTGCGCCCGAGCTGTTGAATTCTCCTACACTAAGCTAGGCTTCGTCCTTTTTCCAATATTTGTCCTATTTTTTCGTGCCATGACGTAGCAACGAGGGACTAACAATACCTCCTCCTCCCCTTTCTGTGTTTTCAGGCCAAGATGATTTCTGCCTTTTGCAGCAGCCAGATACCACAGATAGCCGTTCATTAATTGGTTCTGGGCAAATTTCCAGGTTGCTCCTCTTCAGCCATCTTTCCATTGGGTGTGTTTTTCTACGTTTCAAATTTCATTCATTACAGATAAAGCTATCCCAAAATACCTTAAAGTTATCCTATTTCCTTCTCGACATATACAGTTCTATATGCAGTGGTTAAAAGAACACTGTAAGGAATTAATGAAGAGGAGGATACAAAGTATAATGATTCGTTATTTTAAAAATATAATTTCTATAGAGGAAGATTGGCACAGATGTTAACTCAGGGCGATATTCCTCAGAAAAAAGAGGAAAATATTCCAAAGGCCTGGAGATGCCGGGGATCGAACCCGGGGCCTCATACATGCGAAGCATGCGCTCTACCACTGAGCTACATCCCCGCCCTTGCCACGCGGGCGTTCATGTCTCTCCCCAACTCTTTGAATCTGATTTCTCCCCCCGCCCCCTGCCCCGCAGTTCTAAGATTTTCTAAAGGCTGAAGCTAAATTCGTCTTTATGTATTCCGCAAAATCTTGAAACGGTTAACGGGGCAGCATTCATCCATATTCCAAGTGGAGGAAACCTTCCAGCCATCGGACCCTTGTCAAGCGCTTAACCTAGAGACGGAAGGGTGGAACTAACCACCTCGAAATCTGAGGAGAAAAAGGAGAGTGGAACTCTCCTTTAAAAACTTCTTTCTTTCCTTTTTTCTTTTTCTCCAAAGACAGCTGAGACTCAGCACAAAATCAAACCACCCTTCTGTCCCTCGACCCATATTCAGGAGTCCAAAGTGCCGCCGAAAAGGTGATTCAATTACTCCTTAAAAGCATCAGCACCGGGTCGGCTTCCTTTTGAAAGTGTTCTGTTTGGGCCCAAATGTAGAATATTTGAGATATTTCTCTGGGACGCCTAGGAACTGAAGGCCAGCATTCTGTAGTTCTTGACTGCACTGAGTTCTATATAGTACATATACTGTGTAGATTTACAGTATTTATCTATACAAATAATATAATGTATATCTATACTGTATAAATAGAAAGAATTTGAGGGATCTTATAATTAACGTTACATGATTATATCTCGGTCTTAAAGAAGACCCTCGTTGTGGCTGAGTTTCTATGCTAATTATGGCGTTCACAAGCAATTCCTGAATGGCTGGCTCTGAACTGGAATCACAGGTGCCGCTTCTAAAATCACTTTCAAGTACATAGTTAAAGTGACTACAGTTGATATGGGAAACAGCTCGCATGTGAGCCCGGATAGCTCAGTCGGTAGAGCATCAGACTTTTAATCTGAGGGTCCAGGGTTCAAGTCCCTGTTCGGGCGGTCACCTTTTCTTTCTCAGGTCTGCATTTTTATCCTAATAAATAGAAACAAAAACGCAACTAACAGGCTGATATCGCTAAAAGATGAAAGGAAATCCTGACCATGGCATAGACATCATAATCTAGGACCTGTCCGGATGATAGAAGGGCGTTTTAGCAAAGCGGCTGGAAGCCACGGCGCCACACAAAGCATTTCATCTAGAGCGCAGCAAAAGTTTCATTAACAGTGGTCATAGGTTATCAAAGGTCAAGCTCGCTCTTAAAGGCAACAAAAGCGCAGAACTGCTCCCTCATTCCTACACTGGTGTGCTCCTTTTGATCCTCTGCTTTGCTCAGGGCTGGGGATGCCCAGGTACACAGGTGGTGGTGCTGGCGCTCAGAACCCAGGGCCTAGTGGGAGCGGTTTCCAAACGTTCTTGGCCATGACTAAAGTTTAGTGTACATCTGAACACACACACATACATGTAATAGGAACAAAAGTTGCCTGAATTACCACTTATTCTTACCACATGCACTACATTCTGATATTTCAGATTCTATTTTATTCTTGACAATGCTGGAGGCTACCCGCCATCAAATTGATTTCACATCCACCTCATTGAGAAACACTGGGTTGTAGGATAATCATAAAGATGGCACATAACATATAATACAAGGCAATGGGTGCTGTGCTGAGTAACCTGCCTGATCCGCCCCTTCCGGTAAACCCAAGTCCCCTCTCCTACAGTGACCCAAAGCCTCAAGTCGCCTGAGCAAACGGGCACCAACACCATTTCTGCCCTGCGAGAAACCAGTGAAGAAAGAACTTAGCAGCCCCTGACTCAGACTTCGTGTGGTAACTGCCAAAGCAGAAATTTCATCCTAACGGATCCAGAAGATAGCAGAGAAATTAGATTTTACCTTACTATTAAAAATCATCAAACGAGCTACAAAACCTCTAGAAAAAAATAACAATGCTTCTTCTCAGCTGCCTTGTTGGTAGAGTAGGCAGCATGTCAGCCTCATAATGTGAGGGCCTTGAGCTCAGTCCTCAGAGAAACTGTAGCATTTTGTAGCAAGAAAAACACGGCCGAAGAAGCAACCCAGGGTGCTCATTATTATTGCTATTACAGTCACACAAAAAATATCTTCTTTAAGCACTCATCACCTCATACTTTGGTGAGGCCACACAGCTATAGATGACAGTTTTCCTGTCTGTAAGCAAGTCCATTTGGGTTGTGACCCCACAGTTTCTTTACAATGCTCAGAGCTTTTTCAAAAGAAAAGGAACTTGCATTAACTTTAATTAAACACAACAAGGCAACTGTCTCTTGCAACCTTGTTAAAATAAGCGGTGGGAGAGGGTCACAAAATTGAATATTAGTTCCAAAATGATTCTGGCTTGGCCTCAGAGAGTGTGCCAAGCGGTAAAATAATAAATGTTAAGCTGTCACACTGCTTGAGAAGATGAAGGACTTACCGATACATCAGTATTTATGTTTAGAAGAGGGTCAAAAAACTCCCTTTCTTTTCATAGTCTTTGGGGGATAGAAAGAGAAGACAATCACTTGAACTTTTACATTTTGCGTCTTGGATCTTAGTGGACTGAAACATCAGCCTCATTATGTTGGTTGTTATCTATGCTTCAGCAAGGATCCACCTGGCTGCAATTGGTGGACTAACAGACTTGCCAAAAGTGTTGCTCCAATTCCAGGAGCCACGTAATTCATATATTAGATAGTTATAAAATGGCACTGGATCAAGTTAACAGAAAATTATATTACCACTCCACACTATTCCCCAATCTCTAAACCTGTCTCCATTAGCCTGGATATCTTCAAACACCTAAAAGTCAACTAGTTCTAATCATTTGCTCTTCCAGTCAAAACCAAATGTGTGGCTGGCACTCTCCATTCAAGAAACCCAATACTTCAAGGTTGGTGTAGAGGAAAAAGCTACTAAAAGTTTCCATGGCTCATTTACCCGTCTACTGGGCAGGCTGGGTTTAGACAAACCTTCAGATTTAAATTTCCCAAGCTACACTTCTTTTCTACCATTTATTAAAATATAAAACACAGAAAAAGTATACAAAGGACTAATGCAGACCTCAATAGCTCTGTAGAGGTTCTTTGAATCTTCTGGTCTGTGAAGTCGAACTGGCCCCCTTCTTCTCCACTTCTGAAATCTCATGTGCCTTCCACCTAACTCATCCAGTCTCTGAAGACTTGATTAAAAAAGAAAGAAAGAAACTCAACTAGTGAAAACAACTCATTGTTGGGAGATAATTCTTCAAGGATCTCTCACATTTTTGCATGTATTGCTTGGAAGGCACTAACTGCCCTTTGTTCTGAATTCTTTTCAAGGATGCTTATACAGCATAGCAAACACCCTTGGAAAATAGAGATAACGTTTCTCTCCAGAGCAACCGGCAGGCATGCTTCCTGCCCACTATAAAGGATCCCTAGGGTTAGGGTTTCTCTCTTATATCACAACCTACTGCATGTACAAATGTCATGGTGTTGCCCTCTGGGAATTTGAGCCAGACAACCAGAGAATTGGCTATCGTTATTGGTGGAATAATAAACTGTTCACTGTCTCTGACCCAGGAGTCTTCTGAATTGTACCAGTATTCATGAAACTGTGTGTGACAGGCTAACATAAGAAGTTTAGCTTGCAAGTTGGGTAAAATCTCAGACTCTTCACATTTCTTGACACTCAGCAGACCTCATCTCTCTTCTTCCTTCTCCTGTATTCCTTATGTTGATTAGTTACACAACCATCCACATAAATTCCAAAGCTAGAAATTTAAGTGCCTTCTCAGACTCCTTCCTTTTCCTCACCGTACTCCTCCATATCCAATCCATCACCAAGTCCACCTTTTAAATACTTAAGAGGGAAAGGTGCGGGGAATTTTGTGAAAATCTCATTTCCTTTTCTGCTCCCATCCTACCATCCAAATTTAGACTCTTGCCATCTCTTGTGGGGACTATGGCAATTATAACTATCTTTTTCAGCAAAGTGTACAGCTGTTCTGTTACATCCTCTTGAAAGTCCTCATTACTAGGCCTGAACAAAGCAGTATACTTTAAAGTCAGGAAACCTCCACTTCCAATATCCTCCTTCTAATTTAACCATACAAAGGCCAACTGACACAGTTTTTCGTGAAATGCAAATTCCCCAGAGTTAAACTTTCAAGACATACAGGAAAAAAAACTAAAATCCTTTGCAAGAGAAAGATCCTTTCTGAACTGCCTTGCCTCTGATGTATTTCTCCCCTTATCCCCTTTCTTTGTTCTTATGCTTCATCTAAGCTCAACTTAATCTGTGGCTGCCAGAGCTGTGGAGAGAGATGAGCACTGTCTGGAAATTCTTCACATCAAAGTTCATGCTTTGTTCATAGCTAAAGCCTTTCTGCAAAGTTGCCTTCGAGTCTTTCCTTGCAAGGATGGACTGCTTAGAAACCATGGAGTCAAACCTTGGAGCTTTTCACTTTTGCTTTTTTCTACACTTTCCTCAGATAGCAGAACTTTTTCTCCATCTCCGGGAAATGGATGCCTGTGCTCTCTGGCGAGGACAAGGCCCTTGGGCCTGCCTTGTAGCCTTGGCACTCAATCAAAGCTGTATAAATGTTTGCTGAATAAATCAAAGAATTAATCCTTAAAAGCATGTCATCCTCCCTGAAGCCTCCCCCTTCTCCTCACTTTGCCACCCCCACACCCTACACCCACCAAATTTTCCCTTCCTTTATACCACAGCTCGAGTGTGTGGACAGCACTCTTTTATCACTTATATCTAAATGACTGAATTTACATATACATATTGCAATTAAATATATGTATTAGTTATATATTTATATATATTATTAGCTAAAATTAATATGGTTAATAACACTGTATTGCATATTTCAAAGTTGCTAGGAGAATAAATCTTAGAAGTTCTCATCACAAGAAACAAAATTTTTTTGTAACTATTTACGGTGATGGATGTTAACTAGACTTATTTTAGTGATCTTTCAGCAATGTATGCAAAAAGTTGAATCATTACATTCTACACCTGAAAGTAATATGTCAATCATACCTCAATAAAAAAATAAGTGACTGAATTAATAAGCTGAATTCTGATTCATCTTTGTGCTCCCTCAAGACTTCATGTGATTAACTTCATCATGGTCACCAAAAAGGAATCTGAACAAGTGCAAGAAAAGTAATAATAAAATTACTAATATCTACATTTATGGAGGGACCGGCAATGTGCCAGGCACTTAAGTACTTCTGCAGGGTTTCTTAACTTGGGGACTGGGGAACTTAATGGGAAAAAATTTTTTTACATCTTTAAAATCTCTAACAGAAAATTAGCATATCCTTCACATGTAAATTTAGGCAACAAACTACAGTCAAAAGAGAAGTACCTATGGCTTTGTCGCCAAGAAAAATCACAGAAATTCTCACATCTCATACTTGAGATATGAAGTATGTTACAAATATCTCACACTTAACTATTTCGAAATTATAGTAGTCATAAGACGAGTCTTCGTGCCTAATATTTCACATATTAACGAAGAAACAGACGTATTAATATATCATAAATTATTTTGTTTGCTAACTGTAGTATAATTGGTTTTCTTTGTTATTCTGTGTATTTTTTAATGATTTTTAAAATAGTTTGAGAAGGGCCCCATGGGCTTCCTCACGCGGCCACAGGGCTCCCAGGCACCTAAAAGCCACCTGTCCCGAGATGACCTCCGGGCGCTGGCCATCCCCTTCGGCCGGGACTTCACTAGAGGGCACTTGGGCTTAGAGCCCGGGACGCGGAGCCCGAGCAGGGTCTGCGAAGGGTCTGAAGAGCAATACAGAGAAGCAGCTTCACGGTCCCAGCCGCCGTACCCGCCTGCGTAATGACACAGTCCAGGGACGGCTGCGCGAGGGCACAGGCAGCAGCGCGGAGCTCGGGGCGGCCCAGAGGGGCGGGAAGCGCCGCCGAGCGCGGGTGGCCGCAGGGGCGGGACATCAGGGCGCCCGCCTGGCCGCGTCCTCGGGCGGTTCAACTAGGGCGTTTGTAGGTCATCTTTTCTGACCCAGGGTGGAAGCCATTGGAGCGTTTTGGAGAGGAATGGCGTACGTTTCACAAGGGTCATTGTGACTACTGTTGAGAGTAGAACGAAGAGGGGCACGGGCGGTTATGGGAAAAGGTTTCCCTCCCTCTTCTTTCCAGCTCTTCCAGGAGCAGTGCCTTCGTTTTGAGGGTCACAACTTTGATTACTGAAAACTCTGGATCACTCTGGCTGTTTCATGTCAGACACCCAAATTCTCAAAATATTTGTAAAGCAGGATGTTAATTTATAATTTAAAGATAGCAATGTAAGTGCCAAATGGATCCGAAAAGTGGGCAAGGAGATTTAAAGGCTAGTTTATGATTTCTTATTTTGCTCTTCCCCACTTCAAGAATATTTGTCTAAAAAGTTAGCATCGTTGTGCAGAAACAATATCCCTTCTAGCTTTATGTTGCTAGAAATGCACTAAAATTCTGAATTCTATATGACCACTTTCCCCCTGGAATTTATTGTCCTTTCATTACTGCCATTGTTCATTGGCAATTACAGCTCTTTAGCTTGTAGAATATTATTACTTGCATTTCATTGTTTCCTAATGGTATCTTCGGAAATTCCTTAACTTTTTCAGAAACACCAAATTACTTTTTTGGGTGGATTACATTTGAGATTTATACCAGTGATCTTTCAACAATAAGGAGGCTTCTAAACCCTGGAGTTATAACGTGGGTCTTAATCTGGATTTTACTACTCACTGTATGACTTCAGGGCACGTTATTTTGCCTCAGTTTCATTAAATGTAAATTAAAATGAGGATATATGATTCAACTCATAGTCATGGAAATAAAATTATGCACGTAAATCAATGGGCATACACAGTGTGTGGCAAACAATAAGCACTTAAGAAATATCTTATTGTAAAAAACCTAGTATTTGGTTATGCATTTACTTTTTTGAATCAACAATTTACTGAACATCTACTATGTACCATATTCTCTTAATATCTTTGCAAATGTTATTACTCTTACTAGAAGCTTTTTCCCCACTTGTTGCTTGACTAATCCCTATGTTTTCATATTGCTGCTTAGGTGTTAAATGGCCCAGGCGGTCCTCTCTAATACCCCTGCATGCTCTGGCATCAGGGTTAGTCTCCTGCAGCATCGCAACACTGAGCACACTACTACGTGCTGACTTTATTGCATTTGACTTTGGACTCTGAGAACAGGGAATGTTTATCTTTGACCCTGATCTGTTTAGTAAACAGAAAGCACAAATAAATGTTTGTTGTTTACTGAATAAAATGAGGCAGGAATAGTTGAGCACAGGAAGGATTATCATACAGCTTGATAAAGTAAGAATTTCCAGCATTCAGTTGTGACAGCCATCTGACTGGTCTTCCTCCTTCAATTCTTCTCCACTTTCAGCGTGTTGCTCATTTCATCAGCCAAACACATACACTAAGTTAGATTGCATCATTTCTCTGTTCAAAACTCTAATGGTATCCCATCACTTTCAGAGAAAAATTACAGCCTGGAGCTATCAGCTATCACTCTTACTTACCTTCACTCCAATTCAGCCACATCTGCTCATTCTTCCTCTGAGTGCCAAACACATTTTCACCTCATCTCTTTGCATTTGCTATTCCCTTTGCTGGAATGCTTTCCTCTCATATTCACATCTCTTTTTCTTTTACTTCATTTGTTCTGCTCAAATCTCATCAGAGAGGACTTTCTTAACTACCCTATTTAAATAGCACTCACTTACACTTGTTTACTTAAGGCCCCTTGTCACATAAACTTGTGTGTTTTCTACCCTCCCCCCAACTAGAAGATAAGCTTTGTGAAAACAGAGACTGTTTTGTTCACTGCTGTACCCTCAGCACTTGGACAATGCCTCACTTTAGAAAAAGGAAAAGGACACATAAGGACTGTGAGGAAAAAAAATTGTTTGCATACACAGAATATATGGTTATCTAGGCAGAAAACCCAAAGAAGTATACAGACATATAAGAATTGAGAGTTTAGCAAGGTTGCTGGATACAAAAATCAACTTTAGCTAAAACCAGAAAATGTAGTAACTAAAATATACCACATAAAAGAGCATCAAAAGGTATAAAGTCCCCAGGAAATATTAACAAAAGAAGACATTTATGGAGAAAATTATAAAACTTTATTGAAAGACATTTAAAAAGCCTAAATAAATGCTATACCATGTTCATGGATTGGAAGATTCAACACTGTAATTAATCCATAAATCTAATAAAAATTCCAACATTTTTTTTGTTTGATTTAGAACTTCTCAATCTAATTCTAGAAATTGTATGGAAAAGCAAATGGCTAAAAATAGACAAGATACTCTCAAGGAAGAAAAATTTGGTGATGATGTTGGAGGTGGAGGTGGGATTTGTCCTGAGATATCAAGACCTTTTTCTAAAGTTGTCATACTCAGGATTGTATAGTACTGCCACAGGTTAGACAAATTGACCAGTGAGTCAGAACAGAAACCATCAAGAGACCCACACAAACACACAAACTTGATTTATGAAAGAGACAGTGTTACAGGTCAGTGAGGAAAGGATGAACTTTTCAGAAAATGGTGCTGCAACAACCACTTATCTATATGGAAAATATATTATATTGAACTTCTATCTCATACTTTTCACAAAAACCAGTTCTAAAGACTAAAGACGTATGAAAAGCAAAACTGTAAAACTTTTACAAGGCAGTAAAGAATATCTTTATGACTTTGGGTAGGAAATGATCCCCCCCTTCCACCAAGCCAACTTGTATACAGCTCCATAAGATACTTTTCAAAAACAGTTATTTCCAGCAGGACATAGGTGACAATCCATAACATTTTACAACTTCCAAACACCCCTCCCCAAAAAGTCAACAAAGTCTTCTGTTCCTGCTTTGAACAGGCAAAGTTGCCAGAAGGGGTGGATATTTCACATGAGGCATGTAAGAGCTTTTCACAGGTCATTTCTGACTTGGAGAAAACTACAAACTCCAGGATTATCAATGGGATGATCCACAAATTGCAAACAGGAATCTTGGCTCTTTTGAGCAACACCATGTCGATGTCTTCATCAGAAGGCCTGAGGATTATTACCCAACACAGCTGATTTTAGGGATGCTGGTTTTCTGAAACCATAACTCTTGGGTTCAGAAAGTCAAATATATGCTGATGGTATCAGGAAAGGCAAAGACATGAAGTTTTGCTTCCACACACTGTAAGGCGTCTGAGCCAAAGTGACTGACTCGTGTGTGAATGTCAGAGAATCTCTCCCGGGGACCAAGAATAATCTTCAAAAATGAGGACAGAAAATACTATTTTCCTCCATTTTAATCCAGCTTCTGAAACACTCTGTTAGTGGTATTTGCCCTTTCCACAAAAGACAACAAAGTGTCCTGTGTGCTAACAATATAACTTAAAAAGAAAAACAAAATTCTACATTTTTATAAAAGTTGATTTAAAAAAAAACAGTATTTCAAACAGCAGAGTCACTAGAAGTACAGAGCTATCAAAATAGCACACTTCACTTGGCATCCCCGCTGCCTTCCGCTTTCTGTGACTGGACTGTGGCGGCATCTCGGTTTTTCGCAGGGTTGTTCCCATCCTTGCCACTATCTGCTTTCCCCTTTCTCCCTTTGGGCAGCTTCTCTCCCTTCTTTGCAGGGGCCTTTTTAGGCCTGGGCTCTGGTTTTGGGGGGGCAGGTTTAGCGGACAACCGTGCTGATCTCCTCTGTGGCTCATCCTTCACCTTTGCTTTGTCACCTTTAGCATCTCCTTTTGCCTTTCTCTTGGGCATGGTGGCAGCAGTACTTGGCCGGTGGCCTTGCCAGTCCAGAGGGCTCGTCTGTCCTCCTCACACTGCTCCTAGAAAGATTTCTTTAACAAGACACAAAAAGTATAAACCATAAAGGGAAATGACAAATTTAACTACATTAAAATTCAAATTTAACTATATTAAAATCAATAATTTGTGTATATCAAAAAGACAGCATAGGGTCCAGCCCCATGGCCGAGTGGTTAAGTTTGCGCACTCCGGTTCGGCAGCCCAGGGTTTCACTGGTTCGGATCCTGGGTGTGGACATGGCACTGCTGAGGCCACACTGAGGCAGCATCCCACATGCCACAACTAGAAGGACCCACGACTAAAATATACAAGTATGTACTGGGAGGATTTGGGGAGAAAAAAAAAAGAAGATTGGCAACAGTTGTTAGGTCAGGTGCCCATCTTTAAAAAAAACAAGAAGATAGCATAAAAAAGTAAAAAGTCATAAGCTATGCAAAGATTTTCATAATGCATATAACTGACAAAGAATTAGAATCTAGAATATGTAAAGAATTCCTACAAAATAAAAATTTAAAAACAATGGACAAAAGCATTAACAAGTACTTCTTAGAAGAAGCATGAATGGTGAATAGGCACATAAAAATATGCTCAACCTCATTAGTAATATGGGAAATCCATATTAAAGTCACAGAATATAACATTTCACACCCATCAACTTGGTGAAAACTAAATTGTCTGACAATATCAAGGGCTAAGCAGATGTGAAACAATTAAAACGTTTATACACTGCTGGGGTGTGTGTTTATGTGTGTAAATTAGTGTGTTCACTTTGGAAAACAATGTGGCATTATCTAAACCAATTTCACTTGTAGGTGTTTAGCTAGA
The DNA here is from genome assembly GCF_021613505.1 of Equus quagga. NCBI lineage: Eukaryota > Metazoa > Chordata > Mammalia > Perissodactyla > Equidae > Equus > Equus quagga. The sequence continues at coordinate 38,945,017 of NC_060281.1, forward strand.
GGAATTCTTAGAGGTGTACACAGGAGACCCCCTACAAAAATGTTTATAGAAAAACTCTGTAATTTCAAAAAACTGAAACTGGAAACCACCCAGTGTCCTTCAGTAATAAAACAGATAAATACATTTTGGTGAAATCTATGCAAAGGGATACTATTCAATAGCAGAAATAAACAGATTACAGCTACGTACAGGCAAAAACATGGATGAATCTCAAGAACATAATGTTGAGCAAAAAAAGCAAGTTGCAAAATATGTATAGATCCATTTATAAGTGTAAAACTAAATGACATGCTTAGGCCACAAGCATGTAGTAAAACTAAAAAAAGCCTAAATATAAAAATCAGGACAGCAGTCACCCCAGAGGAGGTTGAGAGGGGGACGGTGGTTGGAGAGGACATGAGGGTTAGTCCAGAGACAAGGGAGTGGGGGTGGCATTTTCTTCCTTAAACTGAGGATAGAGGGGGTGCGGAGGGAGAGGCACATGGCTGGCGTACCATTATTCTCTATATTTTACACAGAGAAATTTTATGTGTCTACTCAAGAATTAACAAAAACTATTTTTAAAAAGTGGGTAGCACAAAGCACAGATTCAGGGCCACATAGAAGAGAAAGCTATTTATTTTGAGTTTGGGTAATTAGGTCCCGGACCTAATGGCCAGCATTCACAAGCACTGTATGACTTTTTTAAAGCTTTAGACCAAGACTAGCTACTCTGTTCCACCTTTGAAAACATTTCCTGGGGATTTATGTAACCCTATGCCCTGCCCTACTCCATAATGTTTTATTTTAAGAAAAAAAAATTATTATCTTGTCTCTAAATTGCTCCAGAGTTGTTTTTTTGCTAGACCTCACCATCTAGATATAGTGGACAAACATGATCTTTGAGCAAACTTAGATTTGATTTTTATGTTCCTTGGCTAACAAAAGTGACCACCTATAAATGGTGCTAAAACACCAAATTATCCATTTTTCTCCCTATTTTTTCACTATGACTAGAATTTCTGGAAATTTTGTACTTTTCCTTCATTCTTGTGGAAGAGAGGGAGAAATGAAAAGAAGAAGGAAGAATCAAAGTGGGAGTGTGCCTTGAATCAGTCATTATGTCCCTTGGTACCTTATAAGCAACTTTGGGACCAGGGATTAAACTGAGAACAAACCGTTCCATTCTCATGTTGAACAGCGATTCACTGAAAAGCTAATGTGAAATTAGCTGGACACTTCTCTTCCCTTACTGTGCTCTCCCCTTGCCTCTAAATACCGTATTCTAAATCAGTGATGGGCCAAAAAGTCCCTGTTGTCAGGGAGACACACTGCAGTTCTACTGATCCAGCTAGACCCGACCCGCTCGCTCCTGAAGACATCTTTCCCTGGACATCACATGCATTTAGGCCTAACTGCAGTCCCCTTTTCTTCCCTCCCCAATGCACCACTAAAGAAATGCTTGAACAATTCTTAGACAACAAAATTAAAAAAAAAATCCAAAGTTGGACATAATAAAGAAAAATAATTTTTAAATAAAATGAAGGAGAAGGATGCCAGAGATCACACAGGTCAATTTGGGGTATGGTAATGGTGTGCCCAGAAAGGAAGAGGGAGGCAAAGACAGCTGTTCTTACAATGAAGGAAGAAATGTTGAGAGAGATGTTATGGCATGAAAATCACTTGGCCTAGCATTAGCATGACTTGGTTGGCACCTGTCGCCCCAGTAATTATGCTCCCTTTCCCTCTCAAAGTGTGCCGATTTGGACAATAAATGATAAGGTCATCCTAAATATTCTGCATATATTCTCAGAGGGCTTTTTGTTACCAGAGAGTGAGAAAGGAAACCGAAAGGTGAGCCTTTGCTCTAGGACACACTTCCCTAAAGAATGGATACTTCATACCACTCTCCTTCCATTCCACTCCAAAACTGTGTTTCTTAGCCCACGTCCCAGTATGGGAAGGCTCACAGTCTGTTTCCTAGACTCAGTCTTCTTCCTGTTAGATCCCTTGCAGTCCATCCCAAGCAGGGAGCCATGAGTGCCACATGTCAAAGGCCGAAACACAGCAGGTGACAATAAAGATAAATTCAAGGAAAACAGGCCACTAGCTGGATGCTGTATCTGAGTCTATGAGTATGGGTTAGTTCCTTGAGACTCACTTTTAGGAAGTTTATCAGGACACCAGGTGGCTGACTCTCCAGAGACCTTACAAATGTAGGAGACACATACACAAATAATGAAAAAGGGCTGTTGGGATAAAAGGTCATTTTGTTTCCATCAAGCTCAAGGAGGGTTGGCGAGGGAGGGGCTCTTACCACACAGTGGTGTTAATGTAAAAGAAATTATTTGAGGTTGAGTATAGGGGATTGCTTAGGGCAATGAAACTATTCTGTATGCTCTATGTATGCAATACATATGTGGTTACATGACATTATGCATTTAGCAAAACTCACAGAACTGTATACAGAGTGAACCCTAATGCAAACTACGGACTTTAGTTAATAATAATGTGTAAATATTGGCTGAGCAATTCTAACATATGTACCATAACAATGCAAGTTGTTAATAATAGAAGAAATGGAAGTAGAGGAAGAAGAAGCATACAGGAACTCTCTGTACTTTCCGCTCAATTCTTCTATAAATTTAAAAGTACTCTAAAAAGTAAAGTCTATTAATGTAAAAAAAGATATTTTAAGAATAAAAAAAGAAAGAATTTGTTAGCTAATAAAATATAGAAGTCATAGGATCACACATATTAAATCATGCATGTGAAAGAAAATCATTAACTGGCAGATAAATCTTCTAAGTAATTTTATAACTTTTGGGAATACAGAGATAGGACTTTCCATGGTATCACCAGGACAAGAAATTATCAAGACAGATACTGAGGTACAGATACAGATACTGCCAAGACACGGCAACAATTTTTAAAGTTTTAGGAATCTAACAATTCCCCTTTGTTAAAAATAACACTTCCAAGGACAAAATTATATTAAACAGAGAAGAGAACAAGTTAGCGAAAGTTCTGAATCACTCATCTTCTTATTGCAAAGAACTGGACTGAAATTCTTGTGAAAGTTCTCAGTTTAACTCTTCATTTAACCAGACTGCTTGTTTTAGAATGTGGAAAGGTATCTCTCCTTCAGCAGCCTCAGGGGAGAGGAAATACCTGCTCCATCCTTTTCTTAAAATGCTGTTGTCAGCTAATGAAGACTTGCATATTTTTCATTTGAAAAAGACCTATGAAGTTAAATTAACTGGCAGAAATAGTTTACAAAAAACAGTGAAATAAAAACCAAATGTCTCTTCTGCAATAGAAATATGCAAATACTGAGTAGATGGGGAGATGTGCCAAAATATTCTGTGGGGTTAACTTCTGGGAATTCCCCAAACTGTGTCAGTAATGTACATAATACATTGATCTCTGTCCTCAGAAATAAGCTGAATTTTAGTCCCCCCCCCGCTGGATTCACAGGTTGAAGTCCTAATGCCCAGTACCTCAGTCTGTGACTGTATTTGGAGGTAGGGCCTTTAAAGAGATAATTAAAGTAAAATGAAGTCATATGGGTGGATCCTAATTCAATATTTCTTGTGTCCTTAGAAGAAGAGGAGATTAGGACACAGACAACACAAACTGAGGGAGAATCATGTGAGGACACAGCAGGAAGGTGGCCACCTGAAAGCCAAGGAGAAAGGCCTCAGAAGAAAGCAAACCTGCCGACACCTTGATCTTGAACTTCTAGCCTCCAGAACTGTGAGAAAATAAATTTCTGTCGTTTAAGATATGCAGTCTGTGGTATTCTGTTATGGCAGCCCTAGCAGACTCATACAGGAGGGAAGAGTGTAAAAACCTTAGTGACCTACGACACACCGTGGATTAAATTAATTTTGAGGTTTTCCCCAGCTCTCATAATCTTTTTCCCATGTTTCTTTCTCTTTCATTGTGAGTCTATCTCCAGTGTCCATGAACCAAATCCAAACTCATCCAATACACCCCCACCCTCTAAGGCACATTTTAGCAGCATCCTTTCGCTCCTTTGACTGTTACTGAACTGGGTTTCTGGCAGATAGTTCTAACTTGGTTCTAGTCTCAATCCCACCCCAAAGTCAGAAGGCCACCCTCTGCTTACTTATGGTGAGATAGTGCCTCAGGGTTGGAGGGAAGACCTGGAAGGTTACTAACATCAAGCTTAGGAAAGAGAGAATAAAGGCTATAATAAAAAAATAAAATAAAAGATCATATGCAAGGTGCAGTGTGCTACAGGAGCAAGAGGTCACACAGTGCCAGTCACTGCCCAGGGCGTATTTGTTCTCCATCTTCCAAAGGAAATATCAGACAAGGCAGACAGCCTGAGCTTCCATTTGGGGTTAAGTGAGGGAGGGGTAGTGGAGGACGGTGAGAAAGGGCAGAGTGTCTAAAAGGGTAGGCAGCTGCTGCATCTTGCAGAATGCACCTGGTTTGAAGAGAAGGCGAGAGCCATAGGCTTCCAAACACTGTCACTCATCTGCAAGCAGTTGGCTTGGGGCACATTCAGCTTCCCAGCTAGAGTACTCCTGCCCATTGGCATTAGAGAAAGATGGAGAGGACAAATCCCTGTCATCTCCTGGGCCCCAAGACTCCTGTCTCCTTTCAGGGCACCACACTAACTCACTTGTATTTCTGAGTGGTATAGAGGGGACTATAAATAAAAATGTCTCAGACAAATTTCTATTGAGCACATGCCCAAGCTTATTATCTTGCTAACAAGGGAACCTACAAGATGATAAAACCATGGTTCTTCCAGTGAAGGTATGAAAATGGAGGAGTAACAGGGCTGGGAAAGCAAATGCCTATACAAGTGGCCTGTTTTAAAAAAAAAAAAACAAGAAAGAAAAGAAAACAGTTCATTAGGTAAGGGTTGCTCTTTCTTTTCTTAAGGCCATAAAAACATCACATTCATATCAGTCATTTGAAGGAACCTGGAGCAATGTGATCTGAGAGACTAGGCTGGGCTAACCCTTAAAAATAGTAATAATAATAATACACCTAAGAAGGAAATCCTAAGGATCTACCTGAGGATGTTAGGTGGAATATCGAGACTGCTTTCCCAGAAAAGCGTGTGATTGATCCACTTAACATGGAAGCAGGTTATATGTCAGATGGAGGTTATAGGCCAAACACCAGGGCGCAAGGCTTGATTTTAAACTGGTGCTGCCAGTGACTTTTCTCGAGCTACAAGGCAATAGGCAGAATCCACAGTTGGTCTATTTCTTAACTTCGGGGTCTTTTTTTCCTTTTGACAGGTAGAACAAAAGGCCAAAGTGTTGGAAGACTCAGCCCTTCGACGTCCCCTTAGTGGGAGTTTCCCGAAGGTGAGGCCTCGTAAACTGGGGAGGGAGGGAGGAAGAAAGAGCCCAAGCCAGGCCAGCCCCACCCGCCCGCCACGACCTCTTCCAGGCCACAGCCCTGCTGGTCCAATCCTTTCAGATCCCCTCCTCGCCTCCCTTTTTGCAGCCCTGGATTCCCACTGGGGGCTTCTCATCCTAGAAGGGCCTGCGATCTGTGACCCCACCTCCCGGATGCCACCTTTCTCAGAGGTTCCCATTCGGAGCCCAGAGACAGAGACTGCAGTGACTCTGGAGACGGGAAGGCAAGGCGGGGCTGTCGGGGGCCGAGGTCCCTAATCACGGCCAAGGCCGGACTGCACGAGGGTCCCAAGTACACGGAGGGCGGCGGGACTACTCGCATTTTCCGGAGACTCACACTGAGGCCTCCGAGGTGGTCACCGAGTCGCGCGGCCGTCCGAGAGGCGCGGGGCTCCCAGCTGCGGCCCTGGCCGCGCGGGTGCCCTCGGCTGGGGCAGGGCGGGCGCGGACCGTGAGAGAGCGAAGAAACGCCCGGAGCCGGGCGCTGCTGGGAACAGGAAGGCCAGCGAAGCCGAGGATGCGCTTCCGGGGCTGCGGCGGCGGGTCGCCTTGCGTCGGAGCGGGGGAGCGCCAGGTTCTCCCCTCGCGATAGGTGTCTCAGCTTCCGAAGCCGCGGGGCTCCGGATCCACCTTGAGCAGCGTCGCCTCAGCACCACGGCCCTGGGCGAGCAACACAAGGAAAAGAGAAGAATGTATTTATGAAGGCGTGAAAAGTTTTAAAAATAAAATTTTAAGGGACATAATGAGGGGGAAAAAACTCATGTTTCCGCCCGGTTTCGAACCGGGGACCTTTCGCGTGTGAGGCGAACGTGATAACCACTACACTACGGAAACAGGACGAGAATCAGCTTCCCCGGGTCAGCTGTTCACCCTACAAAACATGCCTCTACTGTTTCGTGGGTGCAAATATGCATCTTTAATGTGCGCATGCGTCTGTGTACTGCTGCCTCAAACCACAGAAGCGTAGACCAAGCCCCTGCAGCATATACATGTAAAGCCAAATTATTAATAATTTCTTCTGGAAATGAGCGGATGGGGGAGAACAAAAGAGAGACTTAGTCATTAGGAATGACCTTTCACTATTATTTCTCATTCTGAATCTCCCGTTTTTAATTTTTTCCCTTTTGTTTAATAGGTTACTTCAAACTGTTCCTTCAGCCGGAGTGCACTGGCGAGGCATATTTCTCTCGCAAAGCTTTGGTTAGCGCCACCGCATGGCCGGATGCGGAATTTGCTTCACGAAGGAGTGATGACGTCGGCTGTGGTCAAAAGCGGCGCTCTCTGGCTCCTGAGACTTCTAGGCAAACTTTGCAAATTTACTGAGTGCACTGAATTCTTCAGTGGTCGGCAGAGAAAAGGAGTAAAATGGGTCTGCGCATACCGAGCCAGCCAGGAGTCGAACCTGGAATCTTCTGATCCGTAGTCAGACGCGTTATCCATTGCGCCACTGGCCCCGCACGTAGGTGGGCTGCTGGCCGACCTGTGTTCAGTAGAAACCAGACAGCACCGGTCCACCCTGTGGGGTCTGTGCTTGGGCCTGAAAGCTGCGTTGTCCTGGCTCGCAGCGTGTGGACTCCCCGGCAGCCACTTCTGCAGGCGTCCCCATGTCTGTCCTCCTTTCTCGGTCTGCCTCTGCCGACCGAAAAGTGGCGGTGGGAGGCGAGCCCGGCATCTCTGGTGCCACAATATTATCTCTCCATTCATTCAACCAATATTACTGTTTAAGGCACTGGAAATACAACCTTGAAGAAAACAGATGTGATCCCTGCCCTCAGGAAGCTTACATCGCCGTAGGGGAGACGATAATAAAACACTTAGTAAGTAAAATGGTGATAAGCACATGGAAGAAAAAAAAACAGGAGAAAGAGAATAGGAAAGCCCAGCAGGGAAGGTGATGAACGACAGAGAAATGCGGATATCAGGAAGAAGAGCGATCTGGAACAGAGGAAATCTCCAGGGCAAAGGCCTGAAGGTGGGAGTGCGCCTGGGATGTTCCAGTAATGTCGAGGAGGCCAGTGCTGAGCAGAGATGGCCAGGAGACCTGGGGAGTTGACCTCTGGGCTTGCAGGCCCTTGTAAGGACTTTGGCTGTTACTCTGTAGGAAATTGGAAGCCGCTGTAGGGTAGGATGATCTGATATTCTTTCTTGTTCTCCTTGGGTCGTTAAAAATTTGTAATTGTAGATGTTAACCACATTTACAAAATACTGATACCTCACAAAATTGGGATTCTCTGCCCGATGCACATAAACAAGCCAATTAATTATGGCATCAGCCTTTGAGAGAGAAATCAGCTTTTATTCTGCGAGATCCATCTGCAGGGAGACAAGGGGCATGTGCCCTCAGATCTGTCTCCCTGATTCAGGATTTAGGGCAAAATTTAAGGGGTTAGGGAGAACAGGCTGGCACATCAAAATGTTGGTGGGACAGGTTTTGATTGGTGGGCTTCAAGCAGTTATGGTAAGGTTTTAAACATTTATGACAGGGTGGGGAAGGAATTTTAACACCGGATTTTCCTGAATGAGAGACCCCTTGCTTCTGATATGAGTCCGATTTTCAAGTTTTGGTCATGTCCTGGTCTTTGGGTTCCCGGGGGAGGAGAATCTTTAGTTCAGAGGTCATTTCAGGTCACGATTTCTTCTTTTATGCATGCTCTGGCTATGTGACTTTGAGTTTTTTCTGAAAGACAATTCTTAGTCACTCTGCTGATAAGAGATGGGGTCAATTGAACCCGTCCTGGAGGGCCTGAGATTTCAATACCTTCACAGCAACATCTAGATTAGTGTTTAATTAAATAACTGGGTACTACAGCCTAGCTAAGTTGACACATAAAACTAACCATCACAGTGGTGGACTCCTCCTCCTCTGTGTCTCAGTGCACTATTCTTCCAGTTTCTCTCCTAAGCATAGGGAAAATGGCCCTGTCTGCCACTCCCACATTTCTTCACATTATTGTCAGCAGTCTATGATAGAGTGATCTGTGCATTCTCCAATTTCAGATGTGTGAGACAGAACCAGTGTGAGGGGCCTTTCCATGGTCCTTGCTGGTGACAGTGGATATTGAGTAGAAGATGCGATTCACACCCAGATTTCTGGAATGATTGCTCTAAGTGTCATTTTTCTCCCAAGATTTGTTTCTAGCTTTTTAACTCCTTTGACTTCCCAGAATTTCTGTGCAAATTTTGACAGCTGCCAGTCAAAAGAAAAACCCAAACCAAATACTGTTTGCTTTGCTGTCTTTCTGAATGTCTGCCACATTTTGGTCAAAGCTATATCAGGTGTGACAGTGCTGTTTATGATTATATTGGCTCCAAGCACACTAACAATATGATGGCTAATCTTATAATATTAAAGAAATAGATGCTTATTTCATGGAGTCTCAATCAAACTATATGTTGAATTCATGGATTTTCAATCCTTTTCTGAAAATAGGAAATCTAGCAAAGTCATGGGCTTTCACTGCCCCCCTCCTGCCCCCATCATGTATGTGGGCAGAGGGAAGTACCAATGGCTGTCTTATTGTGTGATAGAGAAATCTTTCAAATATTGATGCAATTTAGAAATACTGAAATGTTGATTTCAGCATTATCACCATGACAACAGATTTCAAGCCAGACAGCCAATCATAATTACAGATTTCATTTGGGAAATTACTTTCACAGCTATGGCAACAATATATAAATTCTTCAGAGTTTCACTAAAGCCTTCAAATTATATTCCCAAGGACAGATTCATTTCACAGAGAATAGAATAAATTGGAAACAGTTACAATACTCACACAAGCCCCCACCACAATATAGAAATTCTTGTGAATGCTCTCAATTTGACATTTTATCAACATGTAACCGAAAGTTCGGTCTCTGAACCTGACGCCAATCCAAATAACGAGAACAGAGTCTTGAGTGGAAGAGGAAAGGTTTTTACTATGCCAGGCACAGGGAGCAAAGCAAGGGCTCATGCCTCAAAAATTGCTAGCTCCCCGATGAGGAATGGGTAGGGATTTTTATTGGGGGTTTTGGGTAGGGGAGGGGGTGCATGTAGCTGTGCAGGCTGGCGTTTTCCCACCAGCCTGGTTTGGCCTTGAGAGGCTGCTTGCAGCAAGGCCGCGGGGAGGGTGAGATAGGAGGATGGCAGGTGGGCGTCCTTCGCGGTTGTCTCTTGTCTCGTCTTCCTGTTTGAGGCCGGTTCGAGCCCCAGGAGTGAGGAGTTGAGGTCTGGGAAGCCTCCGCTCCTTGATGTTCTTGAGACAGCAGCTTTCCTGGCAAACTTAAGGACACATGATTAGCCAGACTTCAGAGTGCCTCCAACTCCAGGCCACCTGGGCTTTTAACAATTTGTAACTCCTATTTAGTTGTAAAGCTCAAGGAGTCCAAGTTTAAAGAAACAGGTATTTACATATGAGTGGAGCTAGAGAAGCAGGAAAGGGGGTGGTGGGTTTTAGTTTTAACCCCGTATACGCTGGGTTCAATGTGGGGGAACTGATATCGGGGCTGATGTTAAGAGCCTGTAACAAACAGAGATCCTTTGGACAAGTTTTAGGACAAGAAAGCTTCTCTCCTCTGTAGCTGCAGAGGAGAAGGGACGGCTCCTTTCTTTCTTTCCAAGACCAGATTTTAATTATGAAGTCTTGTATTTTTAAGGTGCGACTCTGGGATTCCAATAGTTTAACATTATAAGCAAGAAGCAGGCAGAGGGAACCTAATTTTACGGAAAGAAATGGGATAAGGAATGACTGGAATTTTATTTATGAGATGAGAAACATAGCTTGCTTCCTGCAGGGACCAGTTCTTGGTGCTGGGACTGTTCTGACATAAATATGTTACACGACCCGGAGGAGTGTTCTCCTGTAAATGCGGCCGGTTCCGCTTCCCCTGCTCCTCTCCTCCGGGCGCTCTAGGTCATGCTTCACCCTGGGAAGGAGGAGCTGCTGAACTCTTGCCCTTCCGGGCGGTTCCTCGGAGAAGGCTCCCCCGGCGAGCGCCGAGGGTTCAGGCTCGTGCCTGCGTTTTCCTCGCCCCAACCCCGCGCGAAGGGAACTCAGTTTTCCTATAGCTGCGCCGTTCCTTAGGTGTTTGTGGGGCGAAGCGGAGGTTCATCTTTGGGGTCTGGGAAAGCATCTGAGCTACTCCTGCCACGCAAAGGCCGGAAGATAAATGCACAGAACAAAAGCAAACACCATTCCTTTTCCTTGTTGATCTCGGCAGCAGCAGACGTGTTGGCTCCGTGGCTTAGCTGGTTAAAGCGCCTGTCTAGTAAACAGGAGATCCTGGGTTCGAATCCCAGCGGGGCCTTTTTGTGGTTTTCCTGCCATTGATAAAGGTCATGGTTGATCGAAATGTTGCCTTAATGGTTAATTTTCCCTATGGATTTTCACGGAAGTCTTTTATGTTGGTGTGTGGGTGGATACTCTTCTTGTTTACGAAAAAACAGACAAAGACGAATTTCGTTTTCTTTTGGAAGAAAGAATTTCTACCTTTCTTGGTGTTCTTAGATTTTTATTCCTCAGATAATATTTTCTCAGCAAGTATGACAGGAACCAGGGAAAACAGAAGGGAAAGTCACCAAATTTAAACTCCAAGCAACATCATAATCTCTGGTCACTCTATTCTCTTACCTGGGGAAATCCCAAACCGATGCCCTATCTGCAGCCTATATTTTCAGAAAAGTCAACCTCTGTAATGATTGATAAATGTGTTGTTCAGAAGGCTGCAGCATCTCAGTTCATAGCAGCCACTAAAATCTAACCGTATAACACAAGTTGTAATTATCTATTTAAAAGGGTGGCCTTGTGCTCAGAGGTTTTTGGAGGAAAATCAAAAAGAAAACAAATATTTGTAACCGTGATTTCAGAAAAGAAAGTGTGGGGGAAGTGTTCATTTTATTGTGTATCAAAGTGGATAGCCCACTAGATCGCGCAGACTTGAAGCAGGCAGCATCCAGGCTGACTTGAAGAAGTGCAGGAAGGGCTGAGGTGCGTTCTCCCAAACTCTCCAACAGGGAGGAGGCAAAACTGGGAAGTATGAAAAAAGTCCGGAGTTTTATTCATAGCTGGGCTTCTTTACATAGAAACTCACGACCAAAGAAACAGAAATTTGCTGTAACTGTTACCGGCCCTCTTACTCATCTCCCAATACCAAGCACCCCATCACATGGCGCAGAAAGTTCCACCAGCCTGGCTCTCGCCTTCAGAGCACATTACTTTAGGTAGATGGTCAAGGCTTGAAATATGATCTCCTCTCCTATTTGTGGAAACACAATGTCCCAATACTTTGAGGCCTCGTTCAGGAAACAACTCTACTTTTATGGAGACTTTCTCTACTCACTCTGCATCTTAATTCCCCACCTTTCTCTCTGGGCGTCAGACATTGCTGATGGAATGTCTGTTCAACAACAGCAATGGAAAGGCAGATCCACTCTTTCACTACATTCTCTTATCTTCTTTTCACAAAAGCCTTTTTTCCAGTCCCAGAGTACAGACCTTCCTCAAATGGTAGGCCAGCTGGGTCAACGCTAGACCGCTATTCATCCTGTAATGAAATCTGCCTTAACTTTCACCTTCCTGCTCAATCAGGCTCTAGGAACACCTTTACAAGGATGCTTTCAGCCAAGTGGCACTCAATAGATTGCATGAGCTGTAACACCGAGGTAGTGATACTGGCTACTGAAGCTATGGAATACTCCAAGTGAGGAATCTAACCATCTCTCCCCAAAGCTAAAAATTCTTCCTAACTCTCTATACATCAATCATCAAAGTGATTTATGTGTACAGGTGGAAATGGTTTGCAATCAAATGTTTGTTTAACCACTCAGTGCCTATTTGCTCAAGGCCTATTATGTGGCAGGTACCATGCTAATCACACATGGCTCGTGAGTTCTGCCCTAAAGAGGCTGGTGGGAGGGTGAGGCAAACAATTCAACGGCAATCTCAGTACAGTGGGATGTAATCCACTGGTAGTGGAGGGTACTGCTGGCCACACTTCAATAATTAACCCAGACTGGGTAGAGGTAGAAGGAGGTGGGGAGAGACTTTATGAAAGAAGTAACACCTAAAACGAGCATGAAGGAGATGTAGAACTTATCGAGGCAGGAGAGTGGGCCAGGGAGAAGGAGAGGAAGAGGTACTCCAGGCAAAGGGAATGGTGTGTGCCTAGAGGTGAGAAAGAGGATACCCAGTTTAGGTAAATGGAAGCAATTAGGGGAGGGGGTATGCAGATCTTGAAACTTTTCTTAGTCTAGAGATGACCCATAGGCCCTTAGGCATCCTCATCATTTGTGGCCTCATGAAGACCACAGATGGACTTGACTTGACAATTAATAACTATCAAGTGTCTCATGCTTTCTTTTAAAAAGATAGTGTATTACCAAAGCAGTGTGGATGGCATTTGAATTTACAGGTTGTGGATTAAATAGGGCCTATAGCTAGGCTGCTGCTATTTTCCTATGAGGACATGGAGCAAAAGGGATTGTATTTCCCATTTCCTCCTGGATAGCAACACTCATCTACTTGCTTCATATCTTTTTCTGCTCCAGCCTGTCTACTCCTCAGGAGAGGGGCTGTACCAGTCCTGTTCACTGCTGGATCTCCAGAGTCCAGCACAGGCCCTGCAAACAGTGGGTGCTCAGTTTAACAAAAAATACAATTTATGAGGCATTTATTTTTGCCAGGCATTTATCAGGAGTTTATTATTTGCCAAGCACTTTACATATACCAAGTCACGCAATCCTCACAGCATACTTAAGAGGTAAGGTTCAATTATTTCCTCCATTTTAAAGAGAGTACCAAAGCACAGGGATACAAAGTCACTTGCCTAGAAGGTCATACAGCTCATAAGTGGCAGAGCCTAGGCAGCCTGAATACCATTGGACCAACTATTGGCCCATGAGGTACCTTTAACTGCTTCTCCCTATTATCCTAGGGGATGTACTATTTGCCATTTCTTCCTTTCTCAGCTGTTGCCAGAGCCCAAGTGGGGACTCTAAATGGGCAGAAATGGACTGAATGTGTGACCATCTAGGCAATAGGGGAATTTCCACTTGTTTGTTCTTTTTTAACCTTGTTGATGACAGTCTTTCTAATACATACCAATTCGCTTTTGTTTCAGTATGTATGAATCTTTCTGTGAGTTTTGAGGAATTTGGGGGAGAGAGTGAAGGAAGAACAATTCTAAATATCAATGATCATAAAACAGATTTACCCTATTTTCTGCCTTTGTGACCTGGAATTAGATTGGATTTCTTTTTTAAAAAGGAATGGTGAGGAGAAAATTCCAGTCACCTGAGGTTTTGTTTAATTGGGGCTTTGCAATAAATTCTGTAAGAATAATACTCACTATCCAAGTTTTGAGTTCAAAATAGAAATGTATGTTAATATTTGTAACTCTAGCTATTAATGATCAAGATAAGCAGGCTGGACATCAGGAAACTTGAATTTGAGGAATATTTCTGGAAATGTCACTAAAGATGAACTTCTGTGTGTCTAAATCACCCTCCCTCGGTCCTGGATTCTGTTCTGAACCACAAAACTGTCAGACTCTCATGACCTGCAATTTGCTCCTGCTGTATCTCAAGGAAAATCTTACACAGATTCATAACGGAATATGTAGGAAGATGTTCATTGTGATGGCAAAGTGTTGGACTCAATCTGGGAGTCATCTCTGGCTGAGTAGGTGGACACACTGCAGACAAAAGCAGTTGGTCTAGATATGCACACAGCAACACAGATAAATCTCAAAAATGTGGTTCGAAAAGACTAAAGTAAAAATAGGATAAGATATATGACACGGTGTCATTTATCTAAATTAAAACTCATGCACTGAAACCAAAAATACATGTTCTACAAAAACGTATAGAAAGTAAAGAATGAGCTTTTCAGTGATTTCATCTTATGGGGATTGGAGATGGGAAATGAGATTGAGGAAAGGGAATTAAAAAGGAATCTACAAATAAATAAAAGAGGGACCCTGCGGACATCAGGTTATCACACAGTATCAGTGTGATAATTGACGAGTAACTTTCGTTCAACTCCTTGAATATGAAGGAGAGGGACAAACTAGATAGAGACTGAGAAAGGAGGTGAGATTAAAATGACTAGATCTTAAACTGTCTTTTGGGTACAGAGTGCTTTCATTCTAGAGCTCGGATAATTTATTTAAAAAAATTCATCACTCCAGGGTGGGAATATGGGAAGAAGTAGGTGGTACGATCGTTAATTGTTAAAAAGCATTGCTGTCAGGAGTGGGATTCGAACCCACGCCTCCAGGGGAGACTGCGACCTGAACGCAGCGCCTTAGACCGCTCGGCCATCCTGACTATCTGTCCGCGGTGCCTGCTCAGAATTGGTTTCTGTGTCTAGCTAACACTAGTCACCTTTCAAGATGTGGGAATTCTTCAGTTAAAAAGCGAAACCCTCACTTAACTAACCTCCCCGGACGCCGACGCTCGGTGGAAGAGCGGAATAACGCTGGGGTTGCCGGGGCCGCAGAGGAGCGTCTTCTGCGTGAACTCGGATTCGATTCCAGGCTGCTCCGAAGGACTGCTGGCGGGCGGCGGGGCGCGTGCGGGCCATCTCAGGGCATTTTCTGTCCTCTCTAAAGTAATGGCACCCCTGCTGCTAGATTTGCCTTGCTTGAATTTACAGTTTATCTCAGGAGGTTTTAGGCTATTCCAGCTTAGTGCTGGCTAACTCCTCCCCTCCTTTCCTTTCTCTTGTAAATCTCCCCACTCGTGGTTACCCCTTGGGACAGGTGTAATGGGGCTGGGGGGGTGTCTTGCTTCTTGTTCTGAGTTTATCTAGCTGTACACTGGGGATTTGTGGACTTTTCTGTATGGGTGTTATACTGCAATAAATAGTTTAAAAAGCGAAAAAGGGTGAGTAGTTTCTGTATCTATTAAAACCGGTAGAGAGGGCTCTTGATACCCGCCCTCTGCTGCACCTACTTTTCTAAACATTCTTGAAGGTCAGACGTCACCTACTTCCGGTTTTGTTAGCAAGCATTAGCCGTCGGGAGTCTGTGGTGGAATGTCACTGACTGGAAGCCAGGGAACCGGACAGTTCAAGTTTCAAACAGAACTAGAACTAGTTAATTAACTGCCTGGAGGATTTTAGATAAGTTATTTTGCCTCTGTTGACCTCAGAAACTGCTAATTTAGGCACTTTCCAGTTTCATCTGAGTTCGCTTGATGAAATAAAATGCTTAATCTCTTAAATTAAGCAGCAAATCCCCGTCCCCAGGGAACCAGTTAGATGGAAATCCTCAGGCCCGCTCAGACCTATTGAATCAGACATCCTGAGGATAGAGTCCAGCAATCTGTGTTTAACAAGTGCTCCGTGTGATTGAGACATGCTCAAGTTTGAGAACCACTGGCTTAAAGTGCAATAACCCTGTAATTCTTAACAGAGAAACTGCTCTGACATTAGTGGGAGGTGGAATGTGAAAGCATATAGATAATGCCTCTCATACTCTACTAGGGCAGTGGTTCTTCCCTACGGAGGTTTTTAAATATACCAACATCTTCCTTACCCCAGACCAATTGAATTAGAATATCGGAGAGTTCCACCTGGGAATTGTATTTGTTAACAGTTCCCCTCTACCCCGAGGTGGTTCTAATGTGTACCCGGGTTTGAGATCCTTGTTTTAGGGTTTAGCTTTAGAGAAAGGCTGAATCTTCCTTTTAAGGATGAGGTGTAGCCACATTCAAAAAAGTGCTCAGGCCTATGTACCAAAATATTTGTAAAACATGGAAAGAAGCTGTCCAAAGCACAGTTTGCACTGGATGTTTTAAGCATATGCATGCCGAGTGTGTGTGTGCCCACCTGCACTGGGATGTCTGAATGGGAATCTTTGGAGATAGCCAGAGATGACTATAACCAAAGGAGGTGTTCCCAGGTGCCTGAAATGCTGGAACCCAGCCTTTCTGGGATATAAAGTGGAAATAGAATATATAGAATATTAAAATCTGATTATTGGAGTGGTATGGGAGGAGGTTGTATGTAAGCATTTTGTGAAGACAAATATGTATCATCTCAAGGATTCAAGTAACATTTCTGGGTTTCAGAAGTCTAGCAACAGCCACTGTCATCATGGGATGAAACAAAAAATGAATCTAGATAATTTAAAGGACAGAGAAAGTGAAAATCCCCAGAGGAAGAAGAAATGAAAGCTTCATAAGGTCATTGACAAAAAAGTACAGTACTTTTATTTCATCTCTTCATTCATGAAGTTGATGGTCCATGAATGAATGTACCAAACAGTAATGAGAGAGAGAGATCATGAGGAGTTCGAGCTACATGAAAATGGACATATTTATTTGAATAAGGACATATTGTGGTTAAAACATGAGTTTGGTTTAGAAGAGAAAGGGAGTGAATGTTCATAAGGTGGGCTCTTTTCTGGTGAACATATGGTATTTACCTTGGCCAGAGGATGAAAGGACCCAGGCCAGGTAAAATACAGGACCCCCAGTTAAATTAGAATTTCAGACAAAGAATGAATGATTTATTATTATAAAGTATGTCCCGGGGTCTGGCCCGGTGGTGCAGCAGTTAAGTGCACACGTTCTGCTTCAGTGGCCTGGGGTTCGCCAGTTCAGATCCCGGGTATGGACATGGCACTGCTTGGCAAGCCATGCTGTGGCAGGCGTCCCACATATAAAGTAGAGGAAGATTGGCACGGATGTTAGCTCAGGACTAATCTTCCTCAAAAAAAAAAAAAAAAGTATGTCCCATATGGACATATTTTATTTGCTAAATCTGGCGATCTGACCTACTTTCAAAGAAGCTGAGACAGTAAAGGCCCAACTTCTAGGTGTGGTTTGGTCTATCCCCACGTGTGTCTAGAAAACACTCACACCCATATCTCTGTGGTAGGTTGACCATAGCTGCCCTGACCTCCAAGTCAGTCCCAAACTTTCTTGAGCTTGGAGCATACTTATAACTTAATCTCTCAACTGATATTAACTGAACAACCATTATGTAGCAAGGACTTGTCTTTGTTTGCAACAAAACAAAATCCCTGCTCTCACGGGCGCCTACCTCTATGAAGAAGACAGACAATAAAGAAGACAAATAAGCTTGTAGTTTCAAGTAGTGGTAAGTGCTTTGAAGAAAAATAGAGCAGTGAAGGATCAGAAAGTAGTGGAGCAGGGGTGAGTGCAGTGCTATTTTACAGAGGGTAGTGAGGGAAGGCATTTGAGTAGAAACTCAAATAAAATGAGGGATGAGACATACGGATATCCAGGGGACAGGCAGAAGACACAGCGAGGGCAAAGGACTTGAGGTGAGAATGAAGGAGCAACAAAAGCCCTCTGTGTCTGTAGGAGAGTAAGTAGGGAGTGGAAAGAGCTTAGATGCAGAAGCGGACAAAGGCCAAGTGGTATACATAGGGCCTGAGTTTTATCCTAACTGCACCGGGAAGCCATTGGAGGATTTTAGTGATATAATCTGGTTTGTCTTTAAAAACAATACTCTGATCATTGTATGGATAGCTGGCCACAGAGGCAAGAGTAGAAGCAGATGCTATTTCAAAAATCCGGGTAAGAAATGCTGATGACTTAGACCAGGGAGCTAGTGGTGAAGGACGAGGGACATGATCCCATCCAAGATGTAGTTTAAAGGCAGAGCTGATGGGTTTACATCTATGCTTTATGGCTTGAGAAAATGGGTGAATACTAGACCCATTAACCAAGATGGGGAAGATGAAGTGAGAAGTAAATTCACCAAAGAGAATCCAAAGTTGTACTTTAGGCCTGGTAAATGTGAGGTGCTTATTAATGGTCCAAGTTGAGACATTTAAGAGTTGGTGGGATATGTAAGACCAGTGCAGAGGCCATGTTGGGGCCACAGACATGGCTTCTGGAGTCATGAGCAGATAGATGGGAGTTAATATCATGGTAGACAGAGGAAAGAATGCAGTCTTTGTCAGGTTCTCAAAAGCATTAAAAGTCTCTAAATACCAATAAACTAATCCTCTAGAACTTCAACTCAACAGCTACAATAATATAACAATGTCTCTCAGTGGTTGTTGAAGTGTCCAGAGCCATTGTCCCAGAACTTCGTCATCTTCCAGTGCTGTTTGGCTATTTGAATGGAACTCACAGCTGCCCTGACCTCACTCTCTTAGAAGATCTTGAGGCCAAATTCTTGTACAGTCCAGTACAAGACCTTTGGCATTAGCTTGACGTTATGTTAATTCTCTTACTTGTTCCAAGTTATACTTGCTCTGTAAGCCAACAAAGGATCTGTCCAGCCCAGAGGATTGTTTGAAGGTCATTACCTAGACAACATCTTTGTAGTGTAGTGATCAATAGCATGGACCCTGGAGCCAGGCAGCCAGCTTTACTGCTCACCAACAGGTATTGGAAGCCATCACATCTCTCTGCACCTCAGTCTCTTTGTCTATAACATCAGGATTGGACTCTACCTAGCTCCTAGAGGCATGAAAAATGACATGAGTTACCAAATGTAAAGCACATGGAACAGGACTCGCATATAAATGCTTTGTTACTGTTAGCTACTGTAATTATGCATACTCAGTTGTCCCAAAAATGCATTTTGCACATTGATTGAAATTTGAGGGCACATCTCTTGAAGGATTCTTGGCACCGTAGCTGAGATCTTCTGCCCCAAGTAGATACATAATATTTTGAAGCAGACATCTAGTCTGTTGTCAAACTTCAAACTGCACATGAATCACCTGGGGATGTTGTTAAAACATAGTTTCTGATTCAGGAGGTCTTAGATGGGCCTCAAGATTTGTGGTTCTAACAAGCTGGCCAAGGACAAGCATGAGTAGCAATGCTCGAAAGTGTGTGTGGCATCTATATTCAGTGCTCTCTGCAGTGGTCAGCCAGTTCTCTGGGATGAATTAGAGTTGCTCAGTTCTCAAGTCTGACCTTCCCTTGGGAGGCTCTTGGTCCCAAGTCAAGCACTTTTATGAACACAGGAAAACTTGGCAAATCATTGTAAGAATATCAGTTGATGAGAAATACCAGTTTAAACAGAATCATTCAAATGGTCTAGCCTTGGAATCCTCAGCCTCATACAAAGGCACCAAGAGCCATTTAGGGCATGTACTAGCTAGGATATACCTTCAGTTTTGTGTAAAAAAGTTTCAAACTAACTGTGGCTTGAACAAGAAATAAATAAAGAATTATTTAAAAAGATAAAGAATTAAATAAAGAATTAAGAAATAAACTTATTTTTCTCTTATGGAAAATCAAGCTGGTAAGGAGGCTGTGTTCTGTGAAATCATCAGGACCCAGGCTCCTTCCATCGCACTGTTCCACCATCCATCCTAGGTTGTTGCCCCCATTCTCCTGTCTAAGATGGCCCTCTCATCCACAGTCCAAGCAACAGGATGCATGGAGGGAGGCCCAGTGTCTGCCTTTAAAGATGCAACCCAGAAGTTGCACGGATCACTTGCTTTCACATTCCACTTGCTAGAATGTAGTCATGTAGATGCAAGGGAGGTTGAGAAATGTTTTCATTCTGGATGGCCACACGTCCAGCTAAAATTTGAGTGCTAACGTTATGGGAAAAGGTAAAAAACAGATTTGAGTGAAAACTACCAGTCTCTGCCACATGGGATCAAAATAAGGACCCTACTCTCAAAAAGAGGCATCAAACTGAGACCAGTTCTGCCTTTCATTTTCTACAAATGTATCACTCTTTCTTCCATTAATTCAGACAGTCTTTTCGAATCTCTTGTTATGTTCAGCACAGCTACCACATCTGTACCACAAAGAGTTTCTAACTGGTGTGAAACACTCCCCAAAGAGGAACTAGTTTAAGTCCATTGAAATAAACAAATACAGATATAAATTCTGTTTTTAAAGGTGAGGATAGACCCAAATGTTGGTGTTGGTTGTGAGTGATAAGATTTTTGATCATTTTTACTTTTTTAAAAAAATTTTCATGTATATTCAGCAAAATAGGTTATTTCCATTTTACAATAGTAAGATGAAAGGTGGGAGCAAATGTGTATGTAGTTGGTCTGTCAGAGGCTATTCCAAGAGGGAGATTTGAGAAGACGTAGTGCTGTCTAGAGGCAGAAGGGACAGATGAATTGGGATGTACAGAGAGATGGCACGAGAGAGCTGCAATCGATTGGGGAAGAGAGAAGGTGTACAGTTATTTTTCTCTTAATCTGAATGTCTTGGCTCAATTGTCTCACCGAACCTCTGTTAAACAGAGGCAGGCACTTCCAAACACGTGATGACCAGAGGTAGCATTTGAGAGGTGAAATGAAATCTGCTATTATTATTTCAGTAGCATTTGCGTTTTTAGTCTGATCTTTAGTTGTGGGGTGAAAGGTTTTTGTTTCTGGCTTAAAAGGAAAATCAGGCCTTGGAAGCACTTCAGTTAGTTATTTGCGGTGGTGGGAGAGAGGCCTTTCCGGGTGCTTCTAAAATCACAGTGTGACTGATTCTGCCTCAGGCGATTCAGACTTTGGCACAGCATTAGCAAGGTGACATTTCTTCTCTTTTAGAAGATTCAGAAATAAAGCTAGAACTGCCAAGACTGATAATTTTCTCCAGACAATGGTAGTTGGTACCAACTGGAAAGAGAGCCTCAAGGCTCATCAGATAAGTTCTTCCTCAGGGGTGCCTCATGAAAAGAGGCTAGAGCTGGGGAGAAAAGGAAGGACACAGATGTTTCCTGAGAATCTACCACGAGCTCAGTACTGCACCTGGTGACCATTTTCCTTGAAGATCATGCAGAAAAGGGATGGGGAGGGGAGTCACAGAGCTGATTAAAACACGTGACTGTTTTTCTTTCTACTCTCAGAGAGGAGTTCCTGTGGCAGCCCCATCTATTCTGGGTGAGATTTCACATACGCATTTCAGGATACACATTATACATAGAACTAACAAAACAACTTCCTGAAGTTCTCAAGTATTTTTAAAGAAATTTGGACTTTATTTTTTTTTGACTTTGTAAAAGTGTAATTGAATGCAAATAAATACTTTTAAAGCAGGAATAAATGATGTTCTTCTCCCAGGTGTACAGTGTAGAGTAAGAGGCATGGGGTGGGCAGTGTGGGGTAAGCAGTGTTTGAGGAAGGGAGAAGGAAAGGAGGACATTGGGTGCTGGGAATCCATGAAATGATGGAGGAAGGAGCCCTTTCTGTCTGGTTCTCTGGGTGCAGGCCTTTGGTCCAAGTAGAAGGTGGCATGGTTAGTTTCTTTTTTATTCTCCTGACCCTCTTTATGCCTAAGAATCTCCTGAACCGATGGGTTCCACCTTGGTAATTTCTCTAAACAGTTTTCTGAAGCTCCAGTCCCCAGATGGACTTAATCTGTCCTCCTACTCAACTGCGGTTTGCTCAGTGGAAGGCGTCTTGGACAGATAGCAAGAACACTTGCTTTCAGGTCCTGGCACAAACTATGTACCTTTAATCAAATCACTTCACTTCTCTTGGTTTCAGTTTCCTCATCTCTGAAAGGAGGCAGCTGGAGTCAATGTTGACAGTCGCTTCTCACTCATTACGTTTTCTTCCCTACCCCTTCCCAAATGAAAACCTCTGTAATCTCCTGATTTATAAACCTGTATGCAGATTTATTTTTAAATAATCTAGTAACACACCATGGAAATGTGATTATGTAGACATTGTTATGTAGATCTTGAACCCCAAGTCAGTAGAAAGATACTAAAACCAAAACCTAAATGGCAGTGGGGCCTGGGAGCTGACGATGACAAAAGGTGTGTAATGAAGTGTTGTTGTCATTGTCGTATTTTGCTTAAAGTATAGTGAATTTGATGATACTAGACCTGTGTGGTGTTCAGAATTTCTACCTAAGAGAGAATGTTTGGCTTTAATTTGTCATGCTCTTCTGTGAGGGTAGCAGGTAGACTGAAAATTTAGGAAAGCTGGTTTTCACTTAATTATGAGAAATATAATGTGGTGTAATAATGGGAATAATATGATAGCGTGAACATAATTTGGAATTTGTTGTTTGATAAGTAATAGGTCTGATTTTGATGATTTCTCAGCAGGAGGCATAAAAAGAGGTAATTTTCCCACCATTTGGTGGACCTTTAGAGACGTACATTCTGTCTTTTTGGCAGCAGAGCTGTTCAAATTGCATTAAAATCAGACCCTCTGTGAGGGGGACAATTCCTGATTCTCACTTGGGGCAACATAGGGAAAGGGGGCATCTCACTGAACTACGAGGGCCTTCGAGTAGGAATCCATAGGGCCTCCCCTGTGGAACAGTGGTTTCCAAAGATCACCCAAGCTTTTTTTTTTTTTTTTTTTAATTAGGAAGCATTACCATCAAAAATTTCTCAAATATTTCCTCCTCCTAGAAAAGTACTGTTAAAATTTGAAGAGGCTGCTTCACTCACTACACCAGGAGTCAATCACCTTTTCAGTAGGAGAAGGGAAGTCACCACCCAAACAGAGGCTGAGGGTAGGTAGCCAGTAGCACTATAGCCTTTTTGTAGGCAGCTGAACCCTCGTGGGACAACAGCCCCATGTGCCTGCTTGTCCTGGTGAGCCCACTGTCATCAGGCCTGGGGACGGGTGTTAGATAAATAGAACCACACTGCTTTGGCCAGCTGCATTCCCATGAAGATTTCTTTCCTCTGTTTTTGTTTCAGTTTCACTTGTTGGGATAAAGAAAGGAAGGTGCTGATGCAGCTTTCAGCAATCAGACAGACTTGTTTATTAAGTTAAGACCATGGGTGACATCTACCCTAGAAACTGGAAAAATACAAAGGGAAATGGAAGGCGTGAGCCTGGATAAATTTGCAGTCCATTGGCAAGACAAGCCACATGTATACAGGAAAATGCAAATACAAACAGGTGAATACAAACAGGTGCAATCCATTCAGCTGCACTGAGCACAATGACACAGCATTCAGGGAACTCTGGGGAGAGCAGCATGTAGGAAAGTTGGGTGGGGAGAGACTGAATGGTGGCATGGTGTGGAAATGGATGGCAGTTGAAGCTAATTGAAGGTGGATTTGAGGGGTTTAAACTGGACATTGGGATGAGGAGTGAGGGGGCATGAGGCTGAGACGGTGGCTGATAAAGTGGTGATATCCCTGAAGGATGATTCGTGGAAATGCCTCTCAAATGGAGAGATTGTAGATCGAAAGGAAGAAAAGAATTGGAAACTTGTGGAGTCCACAAAGTGAGGTTGGAATGACCCCCAAGCAAGGGAGAAACAGGAGGGTGCAGAGAGGGAAACAGGGCCTGAGGCATGGCTGAGCACACAAACTTTGAATTTTGTCTAAAATTCTCTCCTTGATCACATCTCTGTCTGACCCCCTAGCCCTGCTTCTTTCAGCTCTTCTCTACTCCCCCTTACCAACTGCTCAGATCCCACAGAAGTAGGGCCCATGTCTTCTACCCTGTATGATAGGACCTTGAAAATTTGAGATACAGACCCCAAAACTCCAGGGGCAAGCCAGATATCCATCACTGGCCTGGGTTCACCTCACTTTCCTCCATCATGATGTCCCCGAAGTTCTTTTATGGGGTTTCAGCCTCAGATCTTCCCTTTCCAGAACTCTTTGGGTTTTCTGCTTGCCTAAAACCCCTTCCTTTACATACTCCTATTCTGGGCATCAAGAACTGTTTCTGTGACAACTCCATGCCACCCTAACCCCATCTTCATCCCTGAGCTGTTCTTTGAGTTTGCTTCAAGTCCATTGCTATAAGATTTGGCCTCAAGAGATAGGAGAACACTAGAAGCAGTTTAAATCACCTTCCTGCCTCCTGAACATTGGTACAGAAACAGATTAGGAAAGTCCTACATGCCACACTCTCTACAGCAGCAATACAACCTTCCCAAGACTAATTAATCCCTACCCAACAGGAAGAAACAGCGGCTGCGGGAAGCCAGCAGCTGAAGCCTGAGGGGGTGATGGAGGAGAGGGTTTGAGCAAAGGAAAACAGTTAAATTGACATATTCCTTAAGGTGCCCCCTGGTTGGTCTGGGTAGGGATTAGTTTAGAATGGAGGGTGTCTGTATCCCCAGAGGCAGAGTCCTCCCCCATGGGGGACAGTGGGATCTCCTTAGAAAGGTCCTTGCCATTAGCAACTACTAGGACTTCCTCAGGCCCATCAGTGATTGGGCAGATGGTCAGGGGCTTTTTACCACAGGACCACAGGCAGAAGAAGGGCCGGAGGGGACCAGAGAAAGAGGTGTTGGGAAAAGTATAGATATGGGATCCATCAGTCATGTTGTAGAAGGAGATGTCTCCTGACTCATAGTCCAGGAAAATCCCAACCCGGCGAGGGGGTCCTGCCAATGGGAGAGGGGTCCGGAGTGGGGTGAGAGCCCAGTACCCATTTCCGTACAACTCCACAGCCCAGAACCCATTCTCTGGAGTCATGGGGTCAAATCCTTTTTTCATCACATTCTCCCTACACACCCCAATTGCCCAGTCAGTCCTGTCTCCCACTTCCACCTCCCAGTAATGTCTCCCTGAGGTGAAGGCCTCACGACCCAATACACAAGGCCAGGAGTCAAATCTCTCTGGTTTCTCAGGCAGTTTCTGACGGGCATCTTCTAGTCGGACAGATTTTGAGTCCTCATACAGAAAGAGGTGAGGGTGGGCGGTGTCTGGATCCAGAGTCACATCAACTAGAGACAGAGAGAGAGCGAGTCTGAGTATCAGTGAATGGTAGAGGTTACAAGAACCATAACTTCTTCTCCAAAGAAATAGAGCACTGTTCTAGGTGTTGACAGGTTCATCAGGAGGAGAGCTGTTTGGCCTGCTCAGCTGTTTCTATTCCCCTCGTCCATCCATAGCCACAGGGTGATGTATGTGCTGACTGTCCCCAGTGCCTAATGGGACCCTGTCAGAGGGGGCTTGTCTCTAGCCATCTTCCAACAGCCCTCGATGTGCCTCAAGGAAAATGTTGAGGCCATTTTCCATCATCTTTCCTCTCTCTATGCTCATCACTAAAATGTGTTAGTGTTTTTATTTTCAAGTATTGTAGGACTTTGTATCCCTAGGGGCTAGAGCCTCAGAGCCCTTGAGAAGTTCAGAGCCACTGACCTGCATGCAATGTAGCCTTTTTCCATTCTGGAATGAAAGAGAGAGAAAGAGTCATTGATAGGTTTTATAAAAGGAGAGAGAAAACCTTGTGGGTGAAATATGACAAAAAGGTAGAACTTACTGAGTTCTTCCAGGAGTTTCTCTGGAAAACAAAAAGAAATACCTTAGTGACCTATTAAAGCGGGCATGAGGGAGGGGACAAAATGGTGTGAGAAACACACAAAGGAGTAATTGTTTAAGTCACGATTACCTGATTACTGAAACACTATCAATAAATGAAGAACAAGGATTACGTCTTTTTTTTCTAAGAAATATACAGGAAGTTTCCACTGACTTGAGATCATATCTTTAATCATTACTGGGAAACCGAGTTAAAAGTGAGGATAGAGTCTGGGGGTCAGAAGTGAGTAAACATCATGGCTAATATCTCAGAATTGGTTTTGACTCCCCCCACACCCCAAACTTCTGTTCTTCTTCACATTGGCTATCAGTGAACTCAGGAGCCTTATAACCCCCTCTGGTTTCAGAATTCTAGAATCAAATATCTTCCCATTGGCAGTCGTCCTAAAGGACTTGGATCCAGCTCTACTCGGAAACACTCCTGCCAAGTAACCTGGGATTCTATGACTTACCTTTAGAACTGAATGTATCCTTCCTCTGTCTGGATCTTTCCTTGTATAGTCTCCAAGTGAAAAATATGGACCCAATTGTGAGAAGTGCTAGGACCATCAAGATGACAGCTACAGCCACCATCCAGGGAGTCAGTCTTGGGAAGAAGGGAACTAAAACAAAATCCCCAAGAAGAACATTTGCTGAGAAACTCTGAGCAAGTCCAGCTCTTCTCCTGATTCAAAAGGGGGTTAGAAGAGAGGATGATCTGGACCGCTCCCATTCCACTCATGGCAAAAACAGTCCCTCCAATGCCACTCTAAGCTTTTCAGAAAAATTTTGATCTTAGGTAGAGAGAGCAGAGAAAGAGAGGAATGAACATGAATAAGAGTCATTTTAGGACAGAACCTGTGAAATAAAGAATATAGTAGGCCAATTCATCTTCTTATGGAAATTCCTCCTTAACTATCAATGCAGGATGGGAACCAAGGGGATAAGGGAGGTAAATAAGGAAGGGGAAATGTCACCTCTGTGTGCAAGAGAAGGGGACTCAATGACCAAAGAATAAGGAAATGTTCCTACCTGAACCAGAGGTAGTGTCTAGGGAACAATGAGAAGATTTGCTTTCCTGACGACCCTGGAAACTTAGACAGAGCTCTAGCATGGGATGAAGAGGAGAGAGGAGGGCAAGGGTAGAAACAGGAGAACTAAGTTAGTCTTCTTGTTTACTCAAGGAGAGATGGCTTTGGATCAGGAAGGCACCCAGGGACAATGCTTCTCTATCTAAGATATATCTCCTAAGATGGAAAATCTGGAATTTCTATGAGATCTAAATAGAGTTTACACCTTTTGTATCTTTACTCTTCTAGTGAAGTTGGTCCCTCAAGTCAGTGGACAGGAGCTTAGGTGGGGAAAGTAGACAACTCTCCCACGAGGTCATGGCTGGCCAGGTGCCCCAGGTGATGTGGCCCTGAAGCTGCATCAAATAGGAATCCAGCATTGGTTTTACCTACCTGCTATGGAAATCTCTCCTTCCTTCTCCTGGCCAAGAAGGAGGTTCTGGATACAGCAGGACACATTCTTCATGGAGGTGTCCCTGATGACCACTGAAGCTGTCACAGTGAACAAGCCTTCTTCATCAGGATTCCTGGCCTCTGACATGGATGGAAACTTTTCTCCCTTGGGAGTTCTCCATTGCACCTGGGGCTCTGGGTACCATCCCACTGAGGTGCACTGCAGCCAGATCTCTCCACTTTCTTGAACTTCCATATGGATATGAGGATCAGAGCCCAGAGCTATGGAGAGAGAAACTGGCCTTACTCTTTTAGTGGACACCCTTCTGGGAATTTTATAAATATAGGGCCACATAGTTTGAGAAAGAGAAGCATGAGGGGACTAGGAATGAGAGGAACTCATCTCCATATTTCATTATACAAGGAAACTGAGATATTAATAAGAAGAATTTCATACACCTTATCATAGAGCAATGCCATATTGAGATTTAGTGTACAAAATGTGAGCAGGAGTTTGCTGGGCAGACATGGGGGTGCTTGTCCAGTCAACAGGAACAGGAAGACCAATGGTTGTGATGTGCATTAGTGGTCTAGGCTGGGAGCTCCAGAGACGGGAGAGACCTCTGTGGTTGGAAGTAATACAAGAAGGCTTTAGGGAGGAGGAGAACTAAGATTGGGTATTTAAATATGAAAAGAAAAGGCGTATCCTTGAGGAGAAGGGGGGTTGGAGGTTCTTTGCACTGAGATCATGGCTGACAATTTAAATTTCCTCTATCTGTGATACTGAGTCAGGAATTTTCTTAAATGATTTCAACCTCTTCTTCCCTCACACAATTATGTCTTAACATAAATCAACATAAAGCTGCTTTTCCTGTCTGTTTAGCCTAACTAATTTCTTACAGTTTTACAATGTATAGAAAAACACCAATCTGCAGAGAAGAGTCCTTAAACACGTATCCACAGCTATCGATTTAAATCCATATTCCACGTTTGTGTGTGTATGTCAGAATGCGTATTCTTTTCATTAAAAGGGCTCCCACTTTCAGCAGATTCTCAAAGATGTCTATCACTCATAAGAGGTAATAATGACAGTTTTATGCTATCAAATCTCTAGGGTTTTATAATCAACGTTTAAGATACTTCCCTAAAAAAGGAAATATGAATTATGCATGATGCTGTCACAGGGGGCACTGGGTTGTGAGGCAGTGACCCAGATTTCTCCCAAATATTTTTCAAACTTTATCTTTTTTTGAATGTATACACTAAAGGCAATATATTTGTATATTAAATATTTTAGAGAGTCTGAGGTACAGTAATAATATCTTACAAGTATATAATGTCTTTAGAAGTGACAAAACACTTTCTCATATATTGTCTAATTTTATTTCATTCTTGCAAGATCTTGTTTGACAGATGCTGCTCTGGTATTACAGCAGGAAACATGGCTCAGAAAGAGATTCGCTTGACGGCATTCACTAGTAAGTGGGAAAGTCAGACCTCCATGCATACGTTCCTCCTGAATGCTTATCATTTTCCTTATTCTTTCACCCTGAATTTGGGCTTGGAGCAAAAACAAAAACAAAAACAAAACCTTTTCTAGGTGGATCAAGGATGTTAACAAGCAGCCATGTTCTATGATCTTAGGAAATCAGTCCTTGGGTACTAATCCATAAACCAGCCTTGAAGTATGTGGAGATGCTCAACACAGCCCTACTGTAATGGTGAAAAACACACACAATTTAAGTGTTCAATTCTGAGACTTGATCAAGTAAATTATGGTGCACTAATAGAAAAGAATGGCATAAAGCCATTACAGCTTATATTTACCTAACTAATAACATGAGGAAATGCTTATCCTATAATTGAGAGGTAGGGGAAGGACATAAATGAAATAAACTTCTACAAGAAAGATAATTCGCTGCTCAACTCTCAACTCAAACCTCCTTCCTACTCATCTCCCACTCTAGGCCTGCCAACCACTTCCAATCTAAAAGAGATTTGGGGGATGAATCTGATGGTTTCCAAAGTAACATATCCATAGGAAAAATTGTATCGCACAGCAATCACCAGAGAAAGTCAAAACTAGTCTACTCACCAGCCACCTTCAGTTGCACAATTGCCTCCTCAAAGCTATCTTCCTGCCTGAAAAAGCATCGGTACTCCCCATCATCAGAGGCCTTGACCCCGTGTATCTTCACAGCAACGCGCCCCGCTGTGACGTTGGTCTTCACCAGCGTGGCTCTCCCCCGGTACTCAGCCATCTGCTCTCCCTCCTGCTCCCGCCCTTCCCGGTGCACGAACACTGCGGGCGAGACTTTCTTCCGAAACCACCGCAGCTCCATGTGCTCGGCACTCACATTTGGAGAGAGATGACAGGGCAGCTCAGCATCTTCCCCAACTATGGCCAAGATGGGCTCCGGAGGTCCAATCACATCGAAGTGAGCTGCCGAAAAGCCGGGAGGGTCAGACAGGATGTGGAGAAGGGAGTTGAGGACTGACATAGACCAGGCTCGCGCCAATGGGCAGAGTTCTCCCACTATTTCACTTATTCCTAGAACAGCCTGAAGGAGTCCATCTGGACCCCAGCGGAGGTCGCCACTGAGAACCAAATGCGATTGTTTACACTTACTGAGAAATTTCAACCTCGGAGCCCTAAGAGAGAGAGACAGAGAGAGAGACAGAGAGGGGAGACCTACCTGAATCCAGCGTGGGCAGCCAGAGGAAAATGAGGGTGATGAGGCAGGAGTTTGGGAAACCTGCCATCTTCAACCTTTCTGGGGCAGCAGGGCACTGGTGTCCTGAAGTCCGTCAGGAGCTTCAACCTAGGAGATGAATGGATACTAGATAACTATGGGTTCTCTAGACATTGTCTCCCCAGTCCTCCCAACAGCTCTTTCCATCTTGAGTTCTCTAGTCATTTGCACCTGGAACCTTCTCTCCGTCTCCTCCCCAGTAAAGAGTTTCAGTCCCTGCTGCCATCAGCATCCCCCACCCCCACCCTAAGTTTGGTTAAGCATGTATAAAACAACAAAATGGGCCCGTAAATCCCCAAAGAGATTTAGGAAAAGGGAGTTGTGAGGCATAGTATCCATTAATAGTTGCATATAAATGTACAGATCTTGGAACCACCACCCTGAAAAAACTCTTCTTTCAAACACAGTGATTTCGTATTTGCTTTTAGCAATGATAACAAAGATAAAGCAATGGAGGTAGAGACAGAGACCAGAGGAATAAACTGGGGGAAAAAAGAGGAAAAGGTGGGAGGAGATAGGACAAGAAAGGGGAGCTGAATAGAGTTAAAAGGCTTGAAGAGTAGAAAGCCTGGGATTAGGGAGGAAGGAGCCAGAGGGAGAGAAGATGCCCTCCTGGCTGATGGCTCTCTCAGGGGACCGAGAGTAATCCCAGATACTGACCTCTGATTTTGGAGGAAAAGACACCAATGAGCCACTGCTACCAAGTGAGAAAGCTGGTTGTGGCCCCAGGGGCCAGAGTTAAAGGCCAGCAGGAGAAGGAAGGGGAAGTGCTCTCAGGAAAGCCTGCCCCCAGGTCCCTGATGTGCTCACTTTGGGAAAAAAAGAGTTTTCTAGAGAGGTAAAAGGTCTGTGTATTTGTGGTCTTCACCTCTGAGATCAGGATATACATTAATGAGCTGGACTAAATAAAAGGGCCTAGAGTGAATAAGGAAGAGCATCAATAAAACGCTGAAATGAGATGTAAGGCCTTGGGCTAGTCAATTCACAGCTCAGAGCCTCAGTTCTTTTATCTCTAAATGGGAACATAGTTAATAATACCTTCTTTGAAGAAGTGTTGGGAGGACTAAATGAGATTCAGCACGTAAAGTGTTTAACATATCGTAGGGACTTGGAAGTTGTTATTCTATTATTGTTTACATGGGTTGAAAAACTAAAGGTAGGGTGGGAATGCATGTGTGTGATTCAATTTTCAGGGCCCCAAAGTTGCCTTCCTGCCAAAGCTACCTTCTTGAAAGCAATTCGTGAAACCTGCAATTCCTTTTTTAGGGTTAAACTTCTTATTGTTATGGAAAAGCGAAAAACTAAGGAAAAATATTTTTTCAAAGTAGAAATCATTCGTAATGTCACCAACTAATGAAATCCTCTATTTACATTTTGACAGAATTGATGAGGCTTTTGCATAATTAGAAACATAGTTAATAGCTACATAATACACTGCAGGTGCCTACATTCCCAAGATTGTGAGACATCTCGGGTTTTTTGCCTATTATAAAGAGCGTATTTTATACATAAGTCTTTGTCTACATCTTTGATAACTTCCTGATAAGCTTTCTGATAAATTTCCAGAAATACAGTCCCCAGGTTAAAGGGTGTGAGCATATTTGCCAAGGTTCCTTCTTAATATGTTAAGTAACCCTATCACACTGTCAGCAGAAACCTCCTTCTCACCTTATTCTTGCCAGCATTGAGGGTTATTCTTCTTCATCATCACTAATGGGATGGGTGAAATTGATCAAATTATTATTTTACTATGCATTTATATGATGGTGAGGACGATCATTTTTCATATTAACGATTTACTATATCCTGGAAGTGAGCTTTTCAGGCCAATTGCCCATTTTTTCTCCTAGACAGATTCTGATGTTGTTTCTTATCGACCTGGATGAAACTTTTATTTATTTTTATTTTTATTTTTTTGAGGAAGATTAGCCCTGAGCTAACATCTGCCACCAATCCTCCTCTCTTTTTTTGCTGAGGAAGACTGGCCCTGAGCTAACATCCATCCCCATCTTCCTCCACTTTATATGTGGGACACCTGCCACAGCATGGCTTGCCGAGCAGTGCCATGTCCGCAGCTGGGATCTGAACTGACAAACCCCAGGCCGCCAAAGAGGAATGTACAAACTTAACCGCTGCGCCGCCGGGTCAGCCCTGGATGAAACTTTTATAAATTAAAGATGTCAACCTTGTATTATATTTGTGGCCAAAATCCTTCACTGCCGCAGTTTGTACTTTGCTTTTTAAGTGGGACTACGATTAATATGAACAAAAGATAATTGCTCCTGCTGACCCACTGGACTGTCAGAAGAATTTTTCCCAAATGCAAATCTGAACCTTTTGCTTAAAGGATCACTTTTTGCTTAAAAATCCCTAAATGTCTCCTTAGCGACTCCAGCACCAAGTTCAGTCACCTTAATCTGGTCAAGAAAATACTGTAGTATCTAGCGGTCTCCCTGCTTCTGTCCCCTCTCAGCTTCTTCTCCCTCCCCTCCAATGGCCTATCCACCTATGAGCAGAATTTGGAAAGAGATGTCATTGTCTCAACCCACAACACGCTTTCAGGCCTCTAGATAGTAGGGCTTGTCTCTCCTCTTCCTACAGCATTCTGCTGCTTCTTATCTGCTTGACAAACTCCTGTCCTTCCTTCCAAAGCTCATTGAAGGGCAACCTCTTCCAGAAGCAAGCAGATGTGACCTCACTTCTAGGCTTCCCCTTCTTTCACTTACGGCACCTCACTGTGAGCCCATGCAAGCACCCTAACCAGAGGGGTTTCAGGAAGGAGCTTCCCAGCACTGCCCCACTCACCTGAGAAACACCTTTGAAGTCTTGGGTCTTATCTACAAATTGAAAGTAAGTTAAAGCATTTTACTTCATTATTTATGATATTTGTTTAAATATGACTTTGGATAGCCTATTCCTCCTCCAAATGAAACCAACTCTCCAGGAGGTAGGCCAGGTTTATCCTGTGCTACGGATAACTTCCTGGTCCCTCTCTGCTGGCACACGCTTGACCCGAGTCCTACTCTGAGAAGCGGATGTGTTTATTTTTGTCTATTGTTTCCAAGTCTATCTTCCTCTCTTAAACTGAGTTCTTTGAGTTTGTACTCTGACTTCTTGTCAGCATATAGACGGAAATAGAATTTGCAACTTAAATCAAACCAACTGGTTGTTGGCCTTCCTAGTTTGAAATGCTCCTGCCTCATTCTCAACTCCCCACTGAGTTTGCCTTCCAAAAATATTGCCTATAATTGGTTTCCTCTCCTCAATCCACTTTGATTAGACTTCTGTCCCCTGCTCTACATTGTCAAAAAAAATTCCATGGGAGATTTTTTTCGGGAAAAAAAGAGCTTTTACTTGTATCCAAGGAAGTTAGACTGAAAAGAAAGGAGCCAGGAAATAGAGAGCAAATGGTATTTAGAACTCATGCTATTATGTGGCAGCCACAGTTTTGATTGCATCACACATGAGTCATTTCGACAGAAACCAAAGGCAGGATCTCCGAATTTTCCAGGCCCAGTCAGGGAGCAGAGATTCTAGATGCCCTGCCTCTCATGGCTCCCATTGTTTGTGAATCGCCTTTGTGATGTGGGGCTGCTAATGAGAAAGTTCCTGCTATTCCCAGGCCCACTGGAGAATAGAAACACGAAGTTTTCCTCTTAGACACGAAAATCATTTGGGCTGAGGAATGTGATGTGCTCCATATGAGAGCAAATCTAATGGCAAAATGTCAGGGCTTCCCCCGACTGCGCTTTTTCACCACACATGGTTCAAATTTCTGAATATTGTAGACAAGTCAAATCCAATGGCTACTCTCAACCTCATTTTGCTTGACCTTCATCAGCATGTTACTGAGGCAACCACTCACTCCTTTTCTCTCTAAAATTAGTTTTTAATCTGTCAAAGCAATGTGTACAAAGAGTTTTTTAAAATCCAAATAGTATAAAGAGTTTTCCTAAAAACTGCAGTCCCACTTCCATCCTATCATTCCCCAGAAACAGCCTCTTCAAATGCTCTATTGTTTTATCTGGTATTTATCTAGATATTTCTCAAGACAATAATGTATTTATGTTGCTATTTCTTGATATATTCATTTTTAAATATTGCTTTTCAATGCCCTATCAATTAAATCAATGATAGTTAATTTTATATGTCAACTTGACTGGGTGTGTCTGTAAGGATGTTTCTGGAAGAGATTACCATTTGAATGGTAGACTGAGTAAAAAAGATTGGCCTCACCAATCTGGGTGGGCATCATCCAATCACTGAGGGCCTGAATAGAACAAAAAGTCAGAGGAAGGGCAAATTTGTTCTCTGCTTGAGCTGGAATATCCCTCTTCTCCTGCCTTCAGAATTGGTGCTCTTTGTTCTCAGGCCTTTGAGTTTGGACTGGACCTACACCACCAGTTTTCCTGGACCTCCAACTTGTAGAGTGCATGGGACTTCTCTGCCTCCATAATCACATGAGCCAATCTGTCGTAATAAATGTCTTTCTGTTTATATCCTATTTGTATATA
The DNA here is from genome assembly GCF_021613505.1 of Equus quagga. Taxonomy (NCBI): domain Eukaryota; kingdom Metazoa; phylum Chordata; class Mammalia; order Perissodactyla; family Equidae; genus Equus; species Equus quagga. The sequence continues at coordinate 38,979,302 of NC_060281.1, forward strand.
TCTGTTTATATGTATAAATCTGTTTATCTGAAGATCCCGGACTAATACAGTTCTTTTATATCATCAATAGAAATATATCACTTTTAGGGGCCGGTCCATGGCTGAGTGGTTAAGTTCGCACGCTGCGCTCTGGCGGCCCAGGGTTTCGCTGATTTGGATCCTGGGCATGGACACGGCACTGCTCATCAGGCCATGCTGAGGTGGTGTCCCACATAGTGCAACTAGAGGAACTTAGAACTAGAATATACAACTATGTACTGGGGGGCTTTGGGGAGAAGAAGAAGAAAAAGAAGATTGGCAACAGACGTTAGCTCAGGTGTCAATCTTAAAAAAAAAAGACATATGACTTTTGTTCAATGTTTCCAATACAATGGTTATGTAACTATAATTTTATAGAACCAAGTTTCATATATGACTGCATTTATTTTTCTGTTCAATTTCTTGTGTTTTTCAGGGGTGGGGAAGGAGAGAGTTGAATGGTTCATCTAATTAACTTTGTTTAGTTTTCTGTGTTGCCACTACAAATTTTTCCCAGCTCTCTAACAGCCTCTAAGTACAGTTTCCATGCCCAAACATAGCAGATAATTTATTACTGCTATTACATCTCCTCCCCACCCCCATCCCTTCCAGAGCAGCACTCCTCTAACTTAAGTGAGAATTTGCTTTACCAGAGGGTCTTACTAAAAATCAGATTCTGATTTAGTAGGTTTCGAGTGGGACCAGAATTCTCCCTGCTAGCTGCTCCTTGTCCACAGGTGCTTTATCCTGATCCTTATTCAGGAGGTGCAGGTAAAGAAACAGCTGCTAGTTTTATGTGAGTTGTGAAGATGCCCTTGAGGAGTGGCTCTGGCCCAGGGTCTTGGACTTGGTACTTTTGCATGTGGCTAAATCAAGCTAAAACAAAGGACTGGGGTGAATGGGCATCATGTGTAGTACTGTAGTTTGTGGCTTGCTAGTGAGGTATGTGGTCAACTGCTCTTTCCTGGGGCACACATTGTTGGCATGCTGGTAATAATCAGATATGACCTAATGAAATGTTGACATTATAATACTGATGTAATTTCCCTATTTACTCAGCCTGTGGTAAGTTTATGTGCATTTTAGCACAACAGAGTTTGCATATGGGAAGGGTGGGTAGAAAGGAAGCAAAGAGGCCTGGAGAAGATGGTGATGGATTGCTGTGTAGAAGAAGGGCTAGTGGAGGTGAGGGAGGTAAATGCCTCCCAGGGAGCAAGAGGCTGAGGTCTGGTTGAATCATATTCCTGGAAATGCTTTTGAAATGCAGAGTTCCTAGAACAAAGAAGAGGGACAGACAGGGAACTTATGGGCGCCAATAAAGTGAGGTTGGATTGGCAAGGGAGTAAAAGGAGGATTCAGGAAATGGAAAAGGGTTGAGTGGACCATTCTGAGTTCTTCCCAGAATCTACCCCATGGCAGCCTCTCTCCCTTTTACCTGGTGGGCAGACCCCTCCAAAGCAGCACTACATGCACCCTCTGGAGCACAAGCTAGGGAAAACATGAAAATACAGAATTTAGAAATTTTGGGAGCAGGCCATGAATTCATTGGTCTGGCTTCACCTTGTTTTCCTCTTATTGCAGCTGTCACTCTGTTCCCTTATCAGACCTCGTCTTAGTTTGAGTTCCCCCCAAAGCAGATCCTAAGACACAGATTTGGATGCAAGTACTTCATTTGGGAGGTGATCACAGAAAATACTGTGGGGGAAGTAATTAGATGAGATAGGCAAGAGCCAATAAAGGGTGTGATAGTATAATTATCCCTCAGTATCTGCCTAGATTGGTACCAGGACCCCAGAGGATAACAAAATCTGCAGATGCTCAAGTCCCTCATATAAAATGGTGTAGTATTTGCATATAATTTACATACATCTTACTGCTTTCTTTAAATCATCTGTAGATCGCTTATAATAGCCAATGCAATGTAAATTCTGTGTAAATAGCTGTTAAAGTGTATTGTTTAGGGAATAATGACAAGAATAAAGTCTTTACATGTTCACTAAAGAGGCAACAATCATAGGCCTTTAGATCTGCAGTTAGTTGAACCATGCAAACCATGGATCCCACTGAGTTACCATTGTGGGTGCCTGGGACTCAATCTTGCTGGGGACTTTCTGACACATTTTGTGGAACTGGACACTACTCAGTTCAGAATTGTCACTGAAGGATGAGAAAACAGAAGGATTTATCCACAATCCAGCTCCTCATTGGGTGAGGATCTTCTAGGGTGAATATCAACAGAAGGTGTATGCCGGAGGCCACTAAGAGAGAAAGAGAGAGGGAGACAGAGGAAGGAAGAGAAGGGGAGGGGAGAGGAGGAAAGACTGAGAGTCAGTGAATGTGAGAGATTCAGAAGGCATCTCTTTTTCTCTAAAGAAATGAGACCCCATGCTAGGAAGTGTCAGGTATCCTCAGGAGAAGACCTTTTCAACCTGCTCACTGATCTCCACTCCCAGCCCCTAGCCCCTACCCACCCCACCTGCCCCCCTATACCAACTTTTTCCTAATTATCACCTACAGATTAGTGTGCCTTCAAGTTACTTGGGGAAGGAGAAATGGGTTAGCCAATCTTCTGATCACATTCCAAGAGACCTGTATGTCTCCCAAGGAACGTGTTGAAGAGATTTATGCCCTGTCTTTTCTCTCCATCCTCATCACTAAAATGCTGTCAGAGTGTTTTATTTTTGTGTATCCCAAGGCTTTGAATCCATGGGAGATAGGAGCTTAGAGTCCCAGAGAAATGAAGAGCCACTGACCTGCATACAGTTGTGCTTTTTCCGCTCTACAGTAACAGAGAGGTTTTATAAGAAACGCAAAGCCTTGTTTATAGAACAATGAGGAAAAACCCCAGAGTTCTCCAAGCTCTTTTATGAGTTTCTTTGGAAGATAAACAGCACTAAGCAGTTAAGATTTGAGTTAAAGATTAGGAAGGAGGATGGAATGTGTTCATGAAGCATACAATGAAGTGACTGTTCTCTTGTGTGAATACTTGATTACTGACAAACTATCAATAAACTATGAACAAGGAATCCTTTTTGTTTTAGTTTTTGTTCTTAGAAACCTTCAGGAAGTTCCTTGTGGCTTTGGATACTGAGATTTTGCTGTATCTGGGGAACTGAAAGTCTGGGGCCAAGTTTAGGGTGAATGAGAGTGTGCACTGAGAGGCTGACGGTGGGGTTCTGACTTGCCTATGACCATGCTGAGGGCCAGCAGCCAAAGCCCACCTGCAGTCAAAGCAAGTTAAACACATTGGTACTTGTTACAGCAGCCTAGATTCCACACACCATAGTGGGTTGGGAGGTGGAGTGTGTCTCTGTGAAAGGGTGTGGGAGGAACTTATAGGGTATGGGCTTGTGTTGGGTGTTGTAGGGGAGGTTCGAAGAAGGTTTGGTGTGCTCTGGATGAATGCTGTCAGAAATCAGGGGACTGTGGCATGGTTGGATATTCCAATAACTTTTATTAGGAAGTGGAGGAACAGAGTGTGCTCAGGGTAATCAGTGAAGAAGCAGCAATTACTGCAGTTAGCCGAGAGAGGGGGATGTGTGGTCATTTTTGTGGTTTGCACGGTGTTCTTGGTTTATGGTCTGAACTCTGACAGGACTATAGGTTGGATTTGATTTTGTTTCACTCCATCACAAGCACTGAATAGCCTTGTCTGATGTTGGAGTTCTGTGAAGTTGCTTATTTTAAGTAGAGAACATTCTAGAAGATGTCAGGCCTGATTTTTCTTTCTCAATCAGATCCTACATGTTCCTTCACATCTAAAGATATTTGGGGTTTTACAACCTTTAGAGTCCCTCCGATTTGGAAAAATCTAGAATCATATTTCTAGATTCTAGATTTCCAGATTAGGATGACTTCTGACTGGAAATCATCTTAAAGGGCATGGAATCCAAGCACATTTCTAAGGTTTCAATCCCATAAGGCACAAACACCCTGACAACTTACCAGGAATCAAATTCATCCTTCTTCTGTCTATTACTGCCCTGCCCCCAATTTCATTTCCCAAATAAAAATGTTGCCCAAGTGGGAAGTCTTAGGCATGCTACAACCACTGAGCAGAGAATCAGTCTTAGATGTAAGGAAGTGAAAGCAAAATGCCCCAGTTTGCTGATGAAAGGTAGCAGAATGTGCCACCCCAAAATATGCCACTTTAGCATAAAAATTATTTTGAACTGAAAGCAGTTAAGAAGCAGTGTTTCTTAGTCCAGAGAGGCACCAGAGGAATCTGCAAAGCTCACTCCACTAGTTTCCTCCCATGTGTTTATCTGCTCACAATTTGCTGCTCTTGGAAGCCTAAAACTACTTTCCTTTGTCCTGTCATTTCTCTGCAAATCTATTGTTCCTTGTTGAAGATGCTAAATAAGCTGCAGTTCTAAGCCGCTGCTTTGAGTTATTCTTCATTTAAGATTTCTCCTGCATGATGTGCACCATTAATAAACTATTGTTTTCCTCTTGTCTTTTTGTTAGAGTCCCAGCTGAAAACTTAAGATGGGAAGAAGCAAAGTTTTGCCTCTCTTACAATGGGAGATTCCCAGGAAGTTCAGCTTTCCTCCTGAGTGCCTAGCGGGTTGGGTAGGGGATGACTCTGGCCCCTCGCTGTCTCTGCTGCATCTGTGCCCTATCCCACCCTTCCTTCCCACCGCACAAACAGTGGTTTCAACTCAACCCTGATCTCAGAAAGGTTTTGACTCTTTCTGAGAGAGCGAGAGAGGGAGGGAGGGAGGATAGTATGGGAAAGGACTTGTAAAATAAGAAATAAAATCAAACAATTGGTGTAGGCATTTAAATTGATCCAAACTAATTAATGCAAGCTGGGAAATGAGGGGATGGGGGGAGGTTAGTGGGAATAGGAAGAGGTGGGGAAATAGCACTTTTCCTCTAAAGTCTCAAAATGCGACATGAAATGAGGAAAGGATCCTGCCCTTCATTGGAGATTCTCTTGCTTTCCCTTTCTCTACTTTCTCAAGATTCACATAGAATAAAGAATAAATTGGCTTCCTTGAAGCCTGCTCTCTCCTCTTTTAAACTAGCACTATTGAAATCTTTCCTTCTTTCAAGACTATATATATATATGTATTTGTAATGTCAAGCTTCTTTAGAGGGAGAGTTTTGGAGCAAGGTTAATAACTCTATAAACTCTTCCTGAATAAGCAGACAACTTTGGCCATGAGGTCACTGCTAGGAAGGTGTCCTAAAAGAGGGCTGTGAAGTTGTAAGAACTCAGCATCAGTTTCACAGCTTAGAAGTTATAGAAATTTCTACTGCCTTTTCCTAGCTAAGATGGGGTTCCAGACAGAGCATGAAACACTCCTTGGGAAAAGAAAGGGTGTTTTGCCAATTATCGAAGTTGCTCACTGTAAATAGGACTTCATCAAGATTTCAAGACTGTGATGTGAATGGAAATCTCTCTCCCTTGAGAGTTCTTCACTGTACCCAGGGTTCTGGGTCCCATCAGACTAAGGTGCACTCCAGCCAGATCCATCCATACATTGGAGCTTCTGCCCAGAACTAAGGAGAGACAAGGTGGCCTTACTTGTTTAACAGATTCTCTCTTGGAATCTTAATAAACACGGAGTTACAAAATTTAGAAAAGAAATAACAGAAGCCTGGGTAAACCATGAGTAGGAGAAATTTATTTGCCCATTTTCCAGCAGAGAGCACCTGATGAGAATCTGGGTATCAAAAATGGAATTTTTACACACTTTGTTAGAGAAAGACACAAATGCCATTATGGGATCCAGACCCTGGCACTTCCTCTATAGGAGGACTTATGCTTGAAAAGGCCTTTGAAACGTGGGAGGGAGTTTGATGGGTAGATCTGAGGGATGCTCTTCCAGCCAGTAGGAACAATATGATCAATGGTTTAGTGGTGGATAAGTGGTCTAAATGAGAAGCTCTAGAGATGGGAGGGAGTGCTGTGGATGGAAATATGACTAGAAGACTTTGAGGAGGACATAGAAATTGACTTGGATCTTGAATGATGGTGTGGTAGACTGAGTTAATGACCTCAAGCCTTCACTCCTCCCTAAATCCTCATTCTTGATATGGCCTCATCATGGGCAAAGTATATTTCCCCATGCCTTGAATTTGCATTTGGCCCCATGATAGGCTTAGGCTGATGGCATGTGGGTGAAGATGGCAATGTGCCAGTTCCAAGACCTGTTTAGAGGTGTTGCATGTTTCCACTCACTCTTGAACACCATAAAGAACTGCCGTAAGAAGAACCTGCTCTGCGCAGCCCTCAAGTCCTAGGAGGATAGGAAACAGTGGAACAGTCGCCCCAGCCAACTCATAGACCTTTCATGAGAAGCGGAGCTGTTTAGCCATTGCAGCTTGAAGCAGAAAAGCCCAGCTGAACCCAGGACTAGATCAGCTACATTCAGGTGACACCCAGATGTATGAACAATAATAAATGATTATTTTAATCCAGTAAATTTTGGCGTGATTTGTTACTGAGCAATAACTACCCAACGTAGAAATTGGTGCCTGGAAGTGCAGTGCTACCATATTAAAAAAGAATATGTGGCATTGATTTTGTGATGGGCAGGGGAAGCTAAGGAAACTGAAAAATGACAAGGAAACTGTTATGGATGGCTAGAAGAAATTGTAGCCTGTGTTTTGTGGTCACCAAATATTTGCTCAAATTGTTGCCTGCAGAACTTGAGAGATTTAAAATGAATCTAATGAACTTTTAGATTTAGGCAAAGAGGTTTCCAGGAAAAATGTTGAAAATGTGAGTTGGTTGCTTTTAATTGCATATGAATATGTGCCACAAGAAAGAGATGAGCTCAGAAAAGAACTGGCAGGTTTTAAAGTAGAATTTAGAAGATATATAGAGAGCTCAGAGCTTTCTGGGTTGGAAAATTGTTTCTCAAGTACAGCCTCTCCAGACAGCAACTGATTCTCAAATTAAGGTACAGCCTGGGGGCAAAGATCAAATCCAGGGGCTGTCAAATAATATATGGCTTCAGGCTAAAGATCAAATGAACCCTGTAGCTTTAAGAATGCATGTCAGGGGCCGGCTCCGTGGCCGAGTGGTTAAGTTCCTGCGCTCCTCTGTGGCGGCCCAGGGTTTGGATCCTGGGCACAGACATGGCACCGCTTGGCGGGCTGCGTTGAGGCGGTGTCCCACATTCCACAACTAGAAGGACGTGCAACTAAGATATACAACTGTGTACAGGGGCGGCTTGAGGATATAAAGCAGAAAAAAAAAAAAAAGAAAGATTGGCAACAGTTGTTAGCCCAGGTGCCAATCTTAAAAAAAAAGAATGCATTTCAACTCCTCCAAGAGGAAAATGGTAGTGTACTAGAGAGTTCCTAGGAAGCTTAAGAATGTGGTTCTACAGTAGCTTGATATGCCAAAATACTACAAATAGGATTGAGAGAAAGAGACATTTCTCTAAAATAATGAGGGTATTGCTTTTGACACAGGGTTGAACTAAAATCAAGTATATAGAAAACTCACAAAGCTTCTAAGAAAGCCATATTAACAAAACGATGTCAGCCTGCATTAAGAGACACAAGACTCTTTGCATCTCAAAATTTCTAAAGACATGAAGCAGACTGACAAAGTTACTCAGCCACCAAAATGGGCTCATTCTTCAAAGTCCTTTTCAGAAGCAGCTTAGGATGATGGAAAATGAAGAAACTCCCAGAGAGTGGAGCCAAGAGCTGGAGAGAACAAGGACTGGGGACCATTCCCAGAGATTAGAACCACAGCCTAATAAAGGAGCATTCTCTACCCACAGAGAAGGCAGAATGACAATATCTTCCCAATAGGATGTGGTTTCACAATTGCTATGCAGCAGTGAGTGCTGTGGGCCCCCAATAATTCCCTCTTTCAAATGGGAGTTAATGTGGCAGTTTTGTCCTTATTCCACCTTTACACACTGGGAGTGTGTAGTTGTGTGGGTGGAGGGCTTTTTTGTTCATAAGTCTTTGGCTTTTTTGTTCATGAGTCTTAAGAGGAGCTAGATTCAGACCGTGAGGTACTGGAGTTTAAGAATGATGCTATGATTGGGTGAGATTTTTGTAGATCCTAAGATGGGGAATGAATATATTAATATTTTTTATGTGTGAAGGATATAAATAATTGTGGTCTGGAGGTACATAGTGGCTGATGAATTATGGGCCATCCTTGAAGCCACGTTTGCTATGACCTCCACATGGGTGGGGTGTATGTCTCTACCCCTTGACTTTGGGCTTGGCAGTATAAATTGTCTTGGCCAATGGCATATGGGTGGAAGGGACAGTGTGCCAGTTCCGAGTCTGGGTCTTGAAAGGCCTCATGAATGTCTCTTCTGATCCTCTTCAGCCTCTGCCATCACTATGAGTAGAAGATGTCCTGGATTGCTTGCTGGTTCCAGCAGGATGATACATTCATGATGCAGAGGTGCCCCAGCTGAGCCACAAACTTTCAGTGAGAAGTAGAGGAGCCCCTCTGAGCTCAGTCTGGATTTGTCAAACCATGTCAGCTTTCAGAAGTGGACAAGAATACAGGATTACTCTTTAAAGTCACTGAGTTGGCGTGGTTTACTATGATATGATAGGTGCTTGAAACAGATGAGTAGGAGTTGGGAAAGGAAAAACTGTTTCTTTGCTCTTTTCCCTGAAAGTTCTTAGAAGGAAAAAGAATTACGCTTCCTAAATCTCAGTTTTATAAACTGAAAAATGGAGTTAATCAATCTCAGTTTACAAGTTTTTTTGTGAGAACTCAGTAAGAGTGAATGAAAGTATTTTGTAAACTATTTTTTAAAAGTCATGGAAATTCACTTAAAAATTATTCACTAGAATGAAGTAATGACACATGTACAGGGGAGGAAAATTTATCCTCTACTCTCTTTGTGTCTCTGGCTGGCCCTAAGAATTAAACTGACATAAGACAGATTAACAGGAGAAAAGCATACAGATGTTATTAAATTTTTACATGTACATGGGAGCTTTCAGAAGAGAATGAAGACCTGAAGAAGTGATGAGAGCAGGGAGTTTTCATACCTTTTAGACAAAGAAACAATAAATTTGTAAAGAATTGACAAGACAGGGGTTTAGGCTATGGGTAGTATAGGGTGAAGAAGTAACAAGGTTTGTTTACAGGGCCTGCTGGACTCTAAATTCCCTGCTTCTGGTGATAAGGATGTCCCCCTTTCTCCTGGTACAGGGAAGGTAACTTTCATAGGGGAGATTTATCTTCTGCTCTCAGGGAAAAAAGACAAGAGGAGGGAGGTCAGAGTGACCTTCTTGCTTCTGCAGTTTTCTCGAACTCCTTAGGCTTAAGATATTCAATATGCCAAGCTGCCATATTTTGGGGTAACTTGTCTTGAGCCCCATTATCAGCTTCTAGAGGCTACCTGCATCCCTTGGCTTGTAACACATTTCTCTAACTTCAAGGCCGGTAGCACAGCATCTTCACAGCTTTCTACCTCTGATCTCTGCTCCTGTTGGTATGTCTCCTTCTCTGACTCTGACCCTCCTGTTTCTCACTTATAAAGCATTTGTGATTTCATTGGGTCTATTTGAATAATACAGGATAACATCTCCATCTCAACATCCTTAGCTAGATCACATCTACAAAGTCCTTTTTGCCACATAAGGGAACATATTCATACATTTAAGGGGTTAGGATGTGGACTTTTTAGAGAATTTATTAGCCTGTGTACCAAAGATGCCAAAACTCATGCATGAAAATTTGAGGAGTAACAGGGTATTTACATAGCTTCAAAATGTCTCCCCCACAAGAAACTTACTAATTGCAAAGAGTAAAATAGCAACTTCGTGGTGAAGTGTGGTAGACACCATTTTAACCAAGTGATCAAAGTTACAATGGCAGTAAAGGGACTAAGCGACAGCACATATCTTATTATACCATGCACTGAGAAGAACATCATTTCTGGGGAATTCCTGCCAAAAATGAATAATCTGAATGTAATCATGAGGAAACATCAGATAAACCCAAACTGAGGGACAGCCCATAAAATAAGTGGCCTGTACCCTTCAAAAATGTCAATGTGAAATATAAAGAAAGACTTAGAAGTTCTTTCAGATGAAAGATGACTAAAGCGAAATGATAGCTGAAAGCAATGTATGACCTTGGATATTGTTTTTATGTGAAGGATATTATTGGGACAACTCACAAAATCTGAACAAGGTGTATAGATTAGGTAATCATATAATCACACACTTCCAAATCAGTCCACTTCACTCCACCTCCATTAACATTACCATAAGTCCAAACCTGCATTTCACCTGAACATCTGAAATAGTTTCTGAAGTGATCTCCCTTCTTCTACTCTTGACCTTGTTGATGCAAATAACCAATAGCTGTTCTATAGGTAGGAGAGACAAGGTAAATTTTACTTGAGCCAGGCTGAGGACTATAATCTGGGAAGGCAGTCTCCACAAAGCAAGAAAGCATCCCAGAGAAGCAGGGGAGGCCCCAGGTGGCCTGCTTTCTGCTTCTGTTTGATTCTCAGCACTTAGCTATGAAGCCCCAGATGGCCTGCTTTCTGCTGAAGTCTCCTGCCTGTCCCATTCTCAGTCTTTGCTCTGACTGCGGGGGACTCTTCATGTTCCTTCAACCAGTTAGTTCATTTCTGCTTTGGAGCTCCTGTGCTCACTGTTCCCGCTGCTCAGCACCTCTTCTCCAGCTTCACAGGGATGGTTCTTCCTTCGTCCTCAAGTCTCAGAAAATCCATCATTTCCTCCAGGAGGCCCTCCCTAACTTTGCCAGCTAAAGTAGCCCCCGCCCCACCCATTTCTCTCCATAATATTACCCAGCTTTTTTCTCTCATGGCACCATACATTGCACATGGTTGACACAGTAAAGATGATACATTTGTTGGGAGTGAATGAATAAGTAAAGATATCAATACAAGACTAGGCAAAGGAAGGTAGGGGTCAAGTTTAACACTATTTTAATGCCCCCATAGTGGGTAGCACAGGATTGGGTTCATGTCTAGTTTCAATAAACACTTAAAACATTTGAATTTTGGAATATTTGAAAGGCATCTTTAAGATGAGGCATGATTTATCCAAAAAGTATGAATGAAAACTCTATTTTCCTTGAACAAAAAATATCCTTTTATCATTGTGACAGACTTCAGTATATCACTGTGAAATGGGGTAAGTATATTTGCTGTGAGAATGCAAAGATACAGCATAAGTGAAAGTGTTGTGTAAACTTTAATAAAGCATTATTTTACAGAATCTTGAAACACTGAGAAGCTGTAACTTGCTTAAGATGAATAGAGCCAGTGACAAGCAGCACTTGCTTCCCAACTCACATCTGGTGCTTTTTGTTAAAGCCATGCAAATAATATTATAACAACACACTAAAGATGAAAACCACAGAGGCATATACACAGTAGTAACCCAGTCTTCCATCTTACCAAATCAGCAATTTCAATGTTCCTGATTCTTTTCAGAATGTGTCCATTTGTAACCGCAGTAATAAAAATTTGAACACTTTAAATACTTTTTTTTCAGCCTAGTTTTACAGTTGGGTACTGAATTATGTAAAGTCCAATATACTACGCTTTAAGCCATCTTTTTAGATGCTTGACTCAGTTCCAGAATCCTCTATCCTGGCTCTCAAAATATGTTTTGTAGATTTCTGGGGGGTTCTGTTACACTTTGAAGGAGTCCACAAGGTTAATACTATTTCCATAATCATAATAACAATAATAAATAGTACTGAGACATTATTTCTCGTTTTTGCTCTCATTCTCCCACGTGTGTACAGTGAAGTTTTCTAGAGCCTGCCTGCATGATCTGTGAAACCCAACACTGAATACAGAGGCAGATATAAGGATCTAACCATCTTCAAGCAGGCCAGACATTAGATTTTTGTGTTAAAGAATGCCACACTTCTCAATAACGTTTACTTTGGAAACAATAGTTATTTTTCATAAAACTTTTTTTTTAAAGATTGTCACATGAGCTAACAACTGTTGCCAATCTTTTTTTTGTTTTTTCTGCTTTTTCTCCCCATATCCCCCCCAGTACATAGTTGTATATTTTAGTTGTGGGTCCTTCTAGTTGTGGCATGTGGGATGCTGCCTCAACGTGGCCTGATGAGCGGTGCCATGTCTGCGCCCAGGATCCGAACCAGCGAACCCTGGGCTGCAGAAGCAGAGCGTGTGGACTTAACCACCTGGTCATGGGGCTGGCCCCCAGACATGTTTTTTTAAATTAAGCTATAATTGGTTTATTATTGCCATTTTAATATAAATTAATAAATATATATATTTTTAATTTCTCAGTTTTGATCTGTAATGCCATAAATATTGACAGATATGACCCAAATGAGCAAAAGATCTTTGAGGTCCTCAATAATGTTTAAGTGTCTAAAGGCAGCCTGAGGTCAAAAAGCTGGAAACCATTGCTCTCCCCGCTGAACCTGAGCCTCTAATCCACCTGGTCCAGTATCCACCTGCTCAGCTGGGACCTTAAACCTTAGGCCATACTCGATAACTAGTACTAACTCCTTGTTTACTGTAAGGACACCTGAACCACACCAGATCCAGAGGTGTCCTCATCCTTCATCTTTCTTCATCCCAGCTGTAGGCCTGGAGAGCTTTAATGTGTGGTCTGGAAATCCTGAGGCTGGGTTGGAAATGGACCATCAGCTCTGGGTCTCCATAGCTGTAATAATGGAGCTTAACCATGCCAGCAGTCTTGGCCCCATCACACCTCTCTGGTCCTGCTTCCTCTATCTCTGACCTCCTTTTGTGGTTTCCGCCTCCCTTCTTACATCCTAGTGTATGCTGTTGCCCTCACCCCAAGATCACAGTGTCTGATGTCAACTGGAGTATCAGGCTGAATGTGTCAC